>NC_082619.1:9300707-9468207 GCF_030936135.1 Gavia stellata | reverse complement strand
TTAGAAACAGAAACAGTAGCAAAAGTATGAGCAGAGAAAAAAGAAGAAGCAGCAGAGGAAGAAGCAGAAGAAGAAGAAGCAGAAGAAGAAGAAGAAAAATTAAAGAAGATGATTGTGCAGTAGAAGAAATAGCAGCAGAAGGAAAAGCAGAAGAAAGAAAAACAGCAGTAGCAGAAGGAAAAGTAGCAGCAGAAGAAGGAAAAGTGGCAGAAGCAGATAGAAAAGCAGTAGAAGGAAAAGCAGCAGAAGGAAAAGCAGCAGAAGCAGAAGGAAAAGCAGGAGAAGGAAAAGCAGCAGAAGTAGAAGGAAAAGCAGTAGAAGTAGAAGGAAAAGCAGCAGTAGCAGAGGTAAAGCAGCAGAAGCAGAATTAGCAGAAACTGTAGAAGCAGGAGAAGGATTAGAAGCAGAAAGAGAAGCTAAAGAATGAGCAGACTAAAAAGAAGAAGCAGTAGAGGAAGAAGCAGAAGAAAAAGAAGATAAGATTAAGCAGAAGAGACAAAAGAAAGAGAAGAAGCAGATGAAGCAGTCTAAGACGCAGAAGAAGAAGATGCAAAGGAAAAGAAGCAGAAGAAAAAACAGAAACTCTAAAAGCAGAATCAGCAGAACCAGCAGAAGCGGAAAAGCAGAAGAAGTAGCAGAAGAAGCAGAACCAGAAGAAGCAGAAGTAACATAAGAGGTAGAAAAAGTAGAAGAAGTAGAAGAATCAGAAGAAGAATAAACAGCAACAGAAAAAGGACGAGAAACAGAAACAGAAGAACAAGAAGCAGAAGCAGAAGCAAAAGAAAAAGGAGAAGCAGAAGCAGAAGAAGCAGAAGAAGCAGAAGCAGAATCTGAATAAGAAGAAAAAAGAGGAGCAGAAGAAGAAGCAGAAGAAAAAGAAGCAGAAGAAGAGGAAGAAGCAAAAGAAGATTACGATGAAGAAGCAGCACAATAAGAACCAGAAGTAGAAGAAAAAGAAGCAGCAGAAGCAGATGAATAAGATGAAGCAGCAGAAGAAGAAGCAGTAGAAAAAGATGCAGAAGAAAAAGAAGCAGCAGAAGAAGCAGAAGTAGAAGCAGAAGAAAAAGATGATACAGAAGAAGCAGCAGAGAAAGAAGCAGAAGGAGCAGACGAAGTAGTAGAGGAGAAGATGAACGAGTAGAAAGAAAAAGCAGCAGCAGCAGCAGCAGAAGACGCAGAAGAAGATAAAGCAAAAGAAGAAGCAGCATCAGAAGATAAAAAAGACTCAGAAGAACAACAAGAAGCAGAAGAAGAAGAAGAAGCAGAAAAAGAAGCAGAAGAACTAGAATAAGCACAAGAAGCAGAAACAGAAGAAGAAAAAGATAAAGAAGCAGAATAAGAAGTAGAGAAGAAGATAAATCAGAAGAAGCAGAAGTAGAAGAAGTAGAATAAGCAGAAGAAGACGAAGAAGCAGGAGAAGAAGCAGCAGAATAAAAAACAGAAGCAGAGAAACAACAAGAAGAATCACAGAATCACAGAATCACTACGGTTGGAAAAGACCTGTAAGATCATCAAGTCCAACCTGGGAAAAAAAAAAAAAAAAACCCACCACCAAAAAAACCAACAAGAAGCAGAAGCAGAAGAAGAGAAGGAGAAGGAGAAGGAGGAGAAGGAGAAGGAGGAGAAGGAGAAGGAGAAGGAGAAGGAGAAGGAGAAGGAGAAGGAGAAGGAGAAGGAGAAGGAGAAGGAGAAGGGAAAGCACCAAAATGAAAAGCAGCAGAAGGAAAAGCAGCAAAAGCAGAAAAACAAGCAGTGGAAGGTAAAGCAGAAGCAGCAGAAGGAAAAGCTGCAGAAGGAAAAGCAGCAGAAGCAGAAGGAAAAGCAGCAGTAGCAGAAGGAAAAGCAGCAGAAGCAGAAGCAGCAGAACCTGTAGAAGCAGGAGCAGCATTAGAAGCAGAAAAAGAAGCAAAAGAATGAACAGGCAAAAAAAAAGAAGCAGCAGAGGAAGAAGCAGAAGAAGCAGCAGAAGAAGATAAGATTAAGCAGAAGAAACAAACGAAAGAGAAGAAGCAGAAGAAGCAGCAGCAGAAGTGGACTAAGATGGAGAAGATGCAGAAGCAAAAGAATCAGAAGAAAAAACAGAAGGAGCAAAGCAGAAGTAGCAGAACCAGCAGAAGCAGAGAAGCAGTAGAAGCAGAAGAAGCAGAACCAGAAGAAGCAGCAGCAGCAGAAGAGGTAGAAAAAGAAGTAGAAGAAGAAGAAGAATGAGAAGGAGAAGCTGAAGCAGAAGCAGAACAAGCAGAAGAATAAGCAGAAGAATGAGCAGAAGAGGTAGAAGAAACAGAATCAGAACAAGCAGAAGAAACAAAAGGAGAAGAAGCATAAGAATAAGAAGCAGTAGAAACCGATGCGTAAGAAGTAGAGGAAGCAAAAGAAGCAGAAGCAGGAGAAACAGAGCTAGCAGTAGCAGAAGCAACAAGAGCTGAAGCCAAAGAAGCAGTAGAAGTAGCAGAAGCAAAAGTAGAAGAAGAAGCAGAAAAAGAAGAAGCAGCAGAACAAGAAGATTAAGCAGAAGAAGCACAAGCAGCAGCAGTAGAAGAACCAGAAGCAGAAGAAGAAGAAGAAGAAGATGAAGCAGAAGAGGAAGCAGCAGAAGAAGAAAGAGAAGGAGAAGAAGCAGAAGTAGCAGAAAAAGCAGTATAAGCAGAAGCAGAAGGTGAAGCAGAAGGAGCAGAAAAAACAGAAGCAGAAGCAGAAGCAGAATAAGAATAAAATAAGAAGCAGAAGAAGAAGAAAAAGCAGCAGAAGAAGAAGAAAAAGTAAAGAAGAAGAATATGAAGCAGTAGAAGAAAAAGCAGCAGAAGGAAAAGCAGCAGAAGCAGAAGGAAAAGCAGCAGAAGGAAAAGCAGCAGAAGGAAAAGCAGCAGAAGCAGAAGGAAAAGCTGCAGAAGGATAAGCAGCAGAAGCAGAAGGAAAAGCCACAGAAGCAGAAGGAACAGCCGCAGAAGGAAAGACGCAGAAGCAGAAGGAAAAGCCGCAGAACCTGTAGAAGGAGAAGATTAGAAGCAGAAGCAGAAGCAAAAGAATCAGCAGACAACGAAGAAGAAACAGAGAAAGAAGCAGAAGAAGAAGGAGAAGATAAGATTAAGCAAAAGAAACAAAAGAAGGAGAATAAGCAGAAGAAGAAGAAGCAGAAGAAGCAGACTAAGATGCAGAAGAAGAAGATGCAGAAGCAAAAGAATCAGAAGAAAAAACATAAGCAACAAAAGCAGAAGGAGCAAAACCAGCAGAAGCAGAAAAGCAGAAGAAGCATCAGAAGAAGCAGAACCAGAAGAAGAAGTAGCAGCAGAAGAGGTAGAAAAAGAAGTAGTAGTAGTAGAAGAAGAAGAAGAAGAAGAAGAAGAAGAAGAAGAAAGAAGAAGAAGAAGAAGAAGAAGAAGAAGAAGAAGAAGAAGAAGAAGAAGAAGAAGAAGAAGCTGAATAGGAAGAAAAAGGAGAAGCAGCAGAAGAAGCAGAAGAAGCAGAAGAAGAAGAAACAAAAAAAGAAGAGGAAGAAGCAAAAGAAGATTAAGATGAAGAAGCAGCAGCAGAAGAACTAGAATAATAATAAGAAGAATCAGAAGCAGAGGAAAGAGATGAAGCAGAAGAAGAGGAAGAAACAGAATAAGAAGCAGAAGAAGCAGAAGAAGAAGCAGAGAAGATGAACCAGTTGAAAGAAAAAGCAGCAGCAGAAGAAGAAGCCGAAGAAGATAAAGCAGAAGAACTAGCATCAGAAGATAAAACAGAAGCAGAACAACAAGAAGCAGAAGAAGCAGAAGAAAAAGAAGAAGAATAAGAAGCAGAAGAAGAAGCAGAAGAGGTAGAAGAAGAAGAAGAAGCACAAGAAGAAGAAGCAGAAGAAGCAGCAGAAGAAGCAGAAGAAGCAGAAGCAGACCAAGAAAAAGAAGAAGCAGCAGAATATAAGTAGTGGAAGAAGATGAAGAAGAAGCAGAAGAGGTAGAAGAAGAAGAATAAGCAGAATAAGAAAAAGCAGAAGAAGCAGAAGCAGATGAAGAAAAAGAAGAAGAAGCAGAATAAGAAGTAGCGGAAGAAGATGAAGCAGAAGAAGAATCACAGAATCACAGAATAACAGAATCATTAAGGTTGGAAAAGACCTGTAAGATCATCAAGTCCAACCATTAAAAAAAAAAAAACCACAAAAAAAACAACAAAACCACCACACCCAAACAAAAAAAAACCCCACTCACAAACAACAAAACACACCACAACCCACACCAAAACAACCCACCCACACCACACAGCACCATGCCCATCAAGCCACATCCCACAATGCCATATCCACATGCTCCTTGAATACCTCCAGTGAGGGTGACTCCACTACCTCCCTGGGCAGCCTGTTCCAATGCTTCACCACTCTCTCAGTAAAGAACTTTTTCCTAATATACAGCCTAAACGTCCCCTGGAGCAACTTGAGGCTGTTCTCTCTCGTTCTATCACTGGTCACTTGGGAGAAGAGACCAACACCCACCTCTCTGCAACCTCCTTTCAGGTAGTTGTAGAGAGCGATAAGGTCTCCCCTCAGCCTCCTCTTCTCCAGGCTAAACAACCCCAGCTCCCTCAGCCGCTCCTCATCATTCCAGACCCCTCACCAGCTTCGTCGCCCTTCTCTGGACACGCTCCAGCACCTCAAGGTCCTTCTGGTAGTGAGGGGCCCAAAACTGAACACAGTATTCGAGGTGCGGCCTCACCAGAGCCGAGTACAGAGGCATGATCACCTCCCTTCTCCTGCTGGCCACACTGTTTCTCATACAGGCCAGGATGCCGTTGGCCTTCTTGGCCACCTGGGCACACTGCTGGCTCATATTCAGCCGGCTGTCGATCAACACCCCCAGGTCCTTTTCTGCAGGGGAGCTTTCCAACCACTCGTCCCCAAGCCTGTAGCGTTGCCTGGGGTTGTTGTGGCCGAAGTGTAGAACCCGGCACTTGGCCTTATTGAACTTCATCCAATTGGCCTTGGCCCATCGATCCAGCCTGTCCAGATCCCTCTGCAGAGCCTTCCTACCCTCAAGCAGATCAACACTCCCGCCCAACTTGGTGTCATCTGCAAACTTGCTGAGGGTGCACTCTATCCCCTCATCCAAATCATCAATAAAGATATTAAACAAGACCGGCCCCAAAACTGAGCCCTGGGGGACTCTGCTTGTGACCAGCCGCCAACTGGATTTCACCCCATTCACCACAACTCTCTGGGCTCGGCCATCCAGCCAGTTTTTAACCCAGCGAAGAGTGTACATGTCTAAGCCACGAGTCGCCAGCTTCTCCAGGAGAATACTGTGGGGAACAGTGTCAAAGGCTTTGCTGAAGTCCAGGTAGACAACATCAACAGCCTTCCCCTCATCCACTATGTGGGTCACCTGGTCATAGAAGGAGATCAGGTTGGTCAAGCAGGACCTGCCTTTCATGAACCCCTGCTGGCTGGGCCTGATCCCTTGGTTATACTGCACGTGTCCCGTGAGCACCCTCAAGATGAGCCTCTCCATAATCTTCCCCCGCACCGAAGTCAGGCTGACAGGCCTGTAGTTCCCCGGATCCTCCTTCCGGCTCTTCTTGTAGATGGGTGTCACGCTGGCAAGCCTCCAGTCGTCCGGGACCTCCCTCGTTAACCAGGACTGTTGATAAATGATGGAGAGCAGCTTGGCAAGCTCCTCCGCCAGCTCCCTCAGCACCCTTGGGTGGATGCCATCAGGCCCCATAGACTTATGAGTGTCCAGGTGGCATAGCAGGTCGTTAACTGCTTCCTCCTGGATCATGGGGAGCCTATTTTGCTCTCCATCCCTGTCTTCCAGCTCAGGGAGATGGATACCCTGAGGATACCTGGTCTGGCTATTAAAGACTGAGGCAAAGAAGACATTAAGTACCTCAGCCTTTTCCTCATCCTTCATGACAATGTTGAAGAAGCAGAAGAAGTAGAAGAAGAAGAATAAGCAGAAGGAGGAGAAGCAGCAGCAGCAGCAGCAGAAGAAGAAGAAGAAGGAGAAGAAGGAAAAGCAACAGAAGGACAAGCAGCAGAATGAAAAGCAGCAGAATCAGAAGGAAAAGCAGCAGAAGCACAAAGAAAAGCAGCAGTAGCAGAAGGAAAAGCAGCAGAAGGAAAAGCAGCAGAAGCAGAAGGAAAAGCAGAAGGAAAAGCAGAAGCCGCAGAACCTATAGAAGGAGGAGAAGAAATAGAAGCAGAAACAGAAGCAAAAGAATGAGCAGACAAAAAAGAAGCAGCAGCAGAGGAAGAAGCAGGAGATAAGATTAAGCAGAAGAAAAAAAAGAAAGAGAAGAAGCAGAAGCAGAAGCAGAAGAAGCAGACGAAGACGCCGAAGAAAAAGATGCAGAAGCAAAAGAAGCAGAAGAAAAAACAGAAGGAACAAAAGCAGAAGGAGCAGAACCAGCAGAAGTAGAAAAGCAGAAGAAGCAGCAAAAGAAGCAGAACCAGAAGAAGCAGCAACAGCAGAAGAGATAGAAAAAGAAGGAGAAGAAGAAGAAGGCGAAGAAGGAGAAGAAGGAGAAGCAGAAGCCAAAGCAGAAGCAGAACAAGCAGAAAAAGAAAAGGCAACAGAAGAAGAAGGAGTAGAAGGAGTAGAAGAAGCAGAAGAAGAAAAAGCAGCAGCAGAAGTATCAGAAGTAGAAACTGAAGTAGAGGAACTACAAGCAGAAGCAGAAGAAGCAGAAGAAGAAGCAGCAGCATAACAAGAAGCAGAAGAAAGAGAAGCAGCATCAGAAGAAAAAGAAGCAGAAGAAGGAGCAGAAGAAGAAGCAAAAGCAGAAGAAGGAGAACGAGATGCAGAAGCAGCAGAAGAAGCAGAAGAAGAAGAAGAAGAAGCAGCAGCAGAGGAAGAAGAAGCAGCAGCAGCAGAAGTAGAATAAGCAGAAGGAGAAAAAAAAGCAGCCAAAGGGGAAGCAGAAGAAGAAGCAGAAGAGAAAGCAGATGAAGTAGAATAAGAAGCAGAAGCAGAAGCAGAAGAAGCAGAAGCAGAAGCAGAAGCAGAAGAAGAAGAAGAAGAAGAAGAAGAAGAAGAAGAAGAAGAAGAAGAAGAATCAGAAGAATCAGAAGTAGCAGGAGAAGCAGCAGAGAAGAAGCAGAAGAAGCACAAGAAGAATCAGAAGAAGAAGCAGACACAGCAGAAGGGAAAGCAGAAGCAGCAGAAGGGGAAGCAAAAGCAGAAGCAGGAGAAGCAGAAGCAGTAGAAGCAGCAGAAGCAGAAGCACAACAAAAAGAAGCCTTGAAATAACCGGAAGCAAAAAAAGTGGAAAAAGCAGCAGCAGAAGAAGCAGAAGCAGAAGAAGAAGCAGCAGAAAAAACAGAAGTAGGAGAAGAACAAGAAGAACAAGAACAAGCAGCAGAAGAAAAACCAGAAGAAGAAGGAGGAGAAGCAGAAGAAGCAGAAGAAGAAGCAGATATAGAAGAAGAAGCAGCAGAAAAAGAAGCAGCAGCATCAGAAGCAGCAGCAGCAGCAGCAGAAGTAGAAGATGAAGCAGAAGAATAAGGTGCAGTAGAAGTAGAAGAACATAAAGCAGAAGAACAAGAAGCAGCAGAAGGAGCAGACGAAGATGAAGTAGAAGCCAAAGCAGAATAAGATTCAAAAGAAGAAGCATCAGAAGAAGAAGAAGAAGCAGAAGAAGTATAAGCCGAAGAAAAATCAGCAGAAGAGCAGAACACGAAGAAGCAGAAGCAGAAGAAGCAGAAAAATATGAAGAAGAAGAAGCAGAAGAAGCAGCAGAAGAAAAATAAGAAACAGAATAAGAAGCAGAAGCAGAGGAAGAAGAATAAGCAGAAGAAGTAATAGAAGCAGTAGAAGAAGAAGATAAGAAGAAGTGGAATAAGCAGCAGAAGAAGAAGAAGCAGAAGAAGCAGAAGAAGAAGCAGCAGAGAAAGAAGTATCAGAAGAAGAAGAAAAAGAAGAAGAAGAAGCAGAAAGAAGAAGCAGAAGATGCAGAAGACGAAGAAGGAGAAGGAGAATTGGAAGCAGAAGCGGACACAGAAGCAGAAGCAGAAGTAGAAGCAGAAATAGAAGAAGAAGAAGAAAGATCATGAAGAAGAAGAAGCCGAAAATGAAGAAGCAGAAAAAGAATTAGAATTAGAAGAAATAAAATAAGAATAAGAAGAAAAAGTGAAAACATAAGTGGAAGAAGTACCAGCAGCAGAAGAAGAAGCAGAAGAAGAAGAATTAGAAGCCAAAGAAAAAGCAAAAGAAGAAGAAGTAGAAGCAGACGAAGCAGAAGTATCAGGAGACGCAGCAGCAGAAGAAGCAGAATACGATGAAGTAGAAAAAGAAGAAGAAGCAGAAGAAGAAGCAGCAGAAGAAAAACAAGCATAAGACAGAAGAAGAAGAAGGGGAAGAAGAAGAAGCAAACGAAGAAGATAAAGATGCAGAAGAAGAAAAAGCAGAAGCAGAAGCGGAAGCAGTATAAGAAAAAGAATTAGAAGAAGAAATAGTAGAAGAAGGAGAAAAAGAAAAAGAAGAAGAAGAGGAAGAGGCAGAATGAGAAGTAGAGGAAGAAGAAGAATAAGAGGAAGACAAGAAAGAGATTAAGAATGAGAAGAATCAGAAGAAGAAGAAAAATAAGTAGAAGTCGAAGATGCAGAAGCAGAAGAAGCAGAAGAGTAAGAATAATAACAAGAAGATGATGAAAAAGTGGCAAACAGAGAAGCAGAAGAAGGAGAAGCATAAGGAGCAGAAGCAGAAGCAGAAGGAGAAGTACAAGCAGATGCAGAAGAAGAAGATGCAGAAAAAGAAGAAGAAGAAGAAGAAGAAGTAATAGCAGAAAAATGAGAAGCAGAAGAAGAATCAGAAGAAGAAACAGAAGAAGAAGAAGAAGGAGAAGAAGATGCAGAAGAAGCAGCAGCAGCAGCAGAAGCAGAAGCAGTAGAAGCAGAAGCAGTAGGAGAATGACGAGAAGAAAAAGCAGAAGCAGAAGCAGTAGGAGAAGCAGAAGAAGAAGCACCAGCAGCAGAAGAAGAAGCAGAAGGAGAAGTAGAAGCAGAAGCCAAAGGACATGGAGAATCAGAAGCAGAAGAAGAAGAAACAGAAGAAGAAGCAGAAGAACTGGAAAAAGAAGAAAAACAATAAGAAAAAGCAGTAAAGACATGCAGATGAAGCAGAAGAAGAAGGAGAAGAAGCCGAAGAAGAAGTGGAAGAAGAAGAAGCAGTAGAAGAAGGAAGAAGGAGGAAAAGTAGAAGAAGAAGAAAATGCAGAAAAAGAATGAGAAAGCAAGAAGTAGCAGTAGAAAAAGGAGAAAGGATGAGAAAAATAAGAAGAAAAAGCAAAAGATGAATAAGCATAAGAAGCAGAAGTAGAAGAAGAAGCAGAAGAATAAGGAGAAGTAGAAGAAGAAGAAAATAAAGCAAAAGAAGCAGAAGAAGAAAAAGCAGAAGAAGCAAAAGGAGTAGAAGAAGCAGAGGGAAAAAAGCAGTAGAGGCAGGAGCAGAAGCTGAAGAATAAGAAAGAGAAGCAGGAGAAGTAGAACAGAAGAAGTAAAATTGGAAGAAGTAACAGCTGAAAAGGAAGCAGGGGAAGAGTGCAGAAGAAGCAGCAGAAGAAAAAGCAGAAGCAGAAGCAGCAGCAGCACAAGAAGAAGAAGCAGAAGAAGAAGCAGCAGCAGAAAAACCAGAAGCAGAAGAAAAAGCATAAGAAGAAGCAGAAGCAGAAGCAGAAGCAGAAGCAGAAGAATCAGCAGAAAAAGAAGCAGACAAATATGAAGCAGAAGAAGCAGCAGAAGAAGAGGAAGCAGAAGAAGAACCAATAGCAGAGGAAGCAGAAGCAGAAGAAGAAGCAGAAGAAGAAGCAGAAGAAGCAGAAAAGGCAGATCAACAAAAGCTGAAGAAGAAAAAGCAGAAGAAGCAGCAGAAGTAGCAGAAAAGGCAGAAGCAGAATCAGAAGAAGATGTAGAAGATGAAGCAGAAGCAAAAGAATACGGAAAATAAGAAGAAGCAGCAGCAGAAGAAGAAAGAGGAGAAGAAGAAGAAGAAGAAGAAGAAGAAGAAGAAGAAGAAGAACAACAACAACAACAACAACAACAACAACAACAACAATATGAAGAAGCAGAAAAAAGAGGAAGCAGAAGCAGCAGAAGAAGCAGCTCCAGCAGCAGCAGAGGAAGAGGAAGCAGCTGAAGAAGAAGAAGCAGAAGAAGCAGAAGAAACAGAATAAGAAGCAGTAGAAGAGGAAGCAGAAGCATTAGAATAAGCAGAAAAAGAAGAAGAAGAAGCAGAAGCAGAAGAATAAGAATATGAAGAAGCAGGAAAAAAAAGAAGCAGCAGCAGCAGCAGCAGAAGCAGCAGCAGCACCAGCAGAAGAAGCAGAATAAGGATAAGCTGAAGAAGAAAAAGCAGTACAAGCAGCAGAAGAATCAGAAGAATCAGAAGCAAAAGCAGACTAAAAAAAGGAGTAGAAGTAGAAGAAGAAGAAGAAGAAGAAGAAGAAGAAGAAGAAGAAGAAGAAGAAGAAGAAGAAGAAGAAGAAGAAGAAGAAGAGAAAAAGCAGAAGTAGAAGCAGAAGGAGAAGCAGAAGCAGAAAAAGCAGAAGCAGCAGCAGCAGCTGAAGAAGCAAGAGCAGAAGAAGAAGCAGAAGGAGAAGGAGAAGAAGAAGCAGAAGCAGGAGGAAAAGAAAAAGCAGCAGAAGAGGAAGGAGTACAAGAAACAGAAGAAGAAAAAGCAGAAGAAGCAGGAGCAGTAGCAGAAGAATCAGAAGAAGGAGAAGCAGAAGAGAAGAAGTAAAATTAATAGAAGAAGAAGCAGAAGAGGAAGCAGGGGAAGATTTCAGAAGAAGAAAAACAAGCAGAAGAAGAAAAATAGAAAGAGAATAAGACGGAGAAGAACTGGAAGAAGAAGCAGTAAAGACAATGCAGAAGAACTTGAAGAAGAAAACGAAGATGACAAAGCGGGAACGATGGTGCAGAAGAAGCAGCAGAAGAAGCAGAAGAAGAAGAGGAAAAAGAAGAAGCAGTAGCATCAGAAGAAGAAGCAGCAGCAGCAGAACAAGAAGCAGAAGAAGAACACGAAGAAGAAGAAGAAGAAGAAGAAGAAGAAGAAGAAGAAGAAGAAGAAGAAGAAGAAGGAGAACCTAAAGCAGAAGAAAAATAATAAGAAGAAGAAGGAGCAGAAGAGGAAGAGGAGATAGAAGCAGAAGTAGAAGTTGAAGAAGAAGCAGAAGAAGATGAAGCAGAATATGATGAAGCAGAATAAGAAGAAGCAGAAGAAAAACCAGAAGCAGTAGAAGAAGCAGAGGATGAAGAAGAAGGAGAAGCAGAAAAAGTAGCTGAATAGAAAGCAGAAGTAGCAGAAAAAGCAGCAGCAGAAGGAGAAGCAAAAGATGAAGAAACAGAAGATGCAGAAGAAGAAAAAACAGAAGCATAAGAATAAAAAGCAGAAGAAGAAGAATCAGAAGAATCAGAAAAAGCAGAAAACACAGTAGAAGAAGACCAGAAGACGAAGAAGCAGAAAAAGGAAGCAGCAGAAGAAAAACAAGCATAAGACCAAGAAGAAGAAGAATGGGAAGAAGAAGAAGCAAAAGAAGAAGCAGAAGATGCAGAAGATGAAGAAGCTGAAGCAGAAGCAGAAAAAGAAGAATTAGAAGAAGTAGAAGAAGAACGAGAAGAAGAAGAAAAGGCAGAAGTGGAAGAAGAAGAGGCAGAAGCAGAAGAAGAAGAAGAAGCATAAGAAGGAGAAGGAGTGGCAGAAGCAGAAAAAGAAGCAGCATAAAAAGGCGAAGGAGTAGCAGAAGGATCAGAAGAAAAAATAGAAGAAGAACAGAAGAAGTACAGAAGAAGAAGAAGAAGAAGCAAAAGAAGAAGAAGCCGAACCAGAGGAAACACAAAAAGAAGGAGGAGAAGTAGAAGCAGAAGTGGACCCAGAAGCAGAAGTAGAAGCAGAGTAAGAAGAAGCAGAAGCAGCAGAAGGAGCAGCAGAAGCAGCAGCAGCAGCAGAAGCAGCAGAAGCAGAAGCAGAAGCAGCAGAAGCAACAGCAGCAGCAGCAGCAGCAGCAGCAGCAGCAGCAGCAGCAGCAGCAGCAGAAGAAGAAGAAGAAGAAGAAGAAGAAGAAGAAGAAGAAGAAGAAGAAGAAGAAGAAGAAGAAGAAGAAGCAGGAGCATCATCATCATCATCATCATCAGCAGCAGCAGCAGCAGCAGCAGCAGCAGTAGCCAAAGATGAGGAAGCAGAAGGGGAAGCAGTAGCAGAAGTGTAAGTAGAAGTAGAAGAATAGGAAAAAGCAGCAGAACAGGAAGACCCAAAGAAGAAGAAGGAGGAACAGAAGAAGCAGCAGCAGAAAAAAAAGTAGCAGAAGAAGTAAAACAAGAAAATGAAGTGGAAAAGAGGAAGAAGCAGAAGCAGAAGAAGTTGAAGCAGAAAAGAAGAAACAGAAGCAGCAGAAGAGGAAGAAGAAGAAGAATTAGAAGAATCAGAAGTAGAAGAAGTAGAAGAATCAGAAGTAGAAGAAGTAGAAGAAGCATAAGCAGAAGAAGAAGAAGAAGCAGAAGCAGAAAAAAGGAAGAGAAGAAGAAGCAGAAGAAAAAGCAGCAGCAGCAGAAGAAGCAGAAAAAAGAGGAGACGCAGAAGAAGAGGAAGAAGAAGAAGAAGCAGATGAAGAAGAAGCAGAAGAAAAAGGCGAAGAAGAAGCAAGAGAAGCAGAAGCAAAAGAAAAAGCAACAGAAGAGGAAGCATAAGAACGCAGAAGCAGAAGAAGAAGCAGAAAAATCAAAAGAAGAAGAAGAAGCAGCAGAGGCAGAAGCAGAAGAAACAGAAGCAGAAGAAAAAGAAAGAGAAGAGGAAGCAGAAGAAGTAGAAGCAGCAGCAGAGGAAGAAGCAGAAGAGGAAAGAGAAGAAGAAGCAGAAGGCGAAGAAGCAGAAACAGAAGGAAAAGCATCAGAAAAGGAAGCATAAGAATGCAGAAGAAGTAGCAGGAGAAAAAGCAGCAGAAGAAAAACAATCAAAAGAAGAGTATGTAGGAGAAAAAGAAGCAAAAGAAGAAAAAGCAGATGAAGAAGTAGAAAAAGAGGTACAGAAGGAAGAAACCAAAGAAGAAGAAGAAGAAGAAGAAGAAGAAGAAGAAGAAGAAGAAGAAGAAGAAGAAGAAGAAGAAGAAGAAGATCAAGAAGAAGCAAAAAGAAACACAAGAAAAAGAAGCAGAAGCAGAAGCAGAAGTGGAAGCAGAAGCAGAAGAAGTAGAAGTGGAAGAAGAAGAAGAAGAAGCTGAATAATAATTAAAATTAGGAGCAGCAGCAATAAAACGTGAAGAGGCAGTAATAGAAGAAGAAGATGAGGCAGTAACAAAACATGAAGGAGAAGAAGAAAAAGAAGAAGAAGCAGAAGAAAAATAATAAGAAGCAGAAGAAGATGAAGAAGAAGAAGAAGAAATAGAAGAAGAAGAAGCAGAAGAAGAAGCAGGAGAAGCAGAAGCAGAAGCAGATGAAGCACAAGAAGAAGAAGAAGAGGAAGCAAAACCGGAAGTAGAAGCGGAAGCAGAAGGAGAAGCAGAAGAAGCAGCAGCAGAGGCAGAGGAAGGAGCAGAAGAAGAATAAATAGCAGCATCAGAAGAAGAAGCAGAAAAAGAATAATAATAAGAAGAAGAAGCAGAAGAAAAAGCAGCAGCAGCAGAAGAAGCAGAAGACGCAGAAGAAGAACAAGAAGAACAAGCAGCAGCAGAAGATGAAGCAGAAGAAGAAGCTGAAGAATAATAAGAAGAAGAAGCGGAATAAGCAGAGGCAAAAACAGAAGATGCAGAAGTAGAAGAAGCAGAAGGAGAAGAAGAAAAATAAGAAGCAGAATAAAGATAAAGAAGAAGAATTAGAAGAAGCACCATACGAAGAAGGAGCAGAATAAGAAGAAGGAGAAGATGCAAAAGAAGAAGAAGAAACAGAAGAAGCAGTAGAAAAAGTAGAAGAAGTAAGAGAAAAAGAAACAGAAGAAGAAGAAGAAGTAGCAGAAAAAGGAGAGCAGGAGAAGAAGAAGCAGAAGACCAAGAAGAAGAAGAAGCATCATCATCATCAGAAGAAAAAGTATAAGAAGAAGAAAAAAAGAAAAAAAAAAGAAGTAGAAGAAGAAGCAGAAGCAGCAGAAGCATAAGAATCAGAAGCAGAAGAAGGAAAAGAAGAAGGAGCAGCAGCAGCAGAAGAAGAAGCAGACCTGGAGCAGAAACAGAAGCAAAAGTAGAAGAAGAAGAAGAAGAAGAAGAAGAAGAAGAAGAAGAAGAAGAAGAAGAAGAAGAAGAAGAAGAAGAAGAAGAAGAAGAAGCAGCAGAAGCAGAAACGGAAACAGAAGCAGAAGCAGAAGAAGTAGAAGCAGAAGAAGAAAAAGAAAAAGAAAAATAAGAAGAAGAAGGAGCAGCAGCAGTAGAGGAAGAAGAAGCAGCCAAAGAAGCAGAAGCAGAAGCAGAAGCAGAAGCAGAAGCAGAAGAAGAAGAAGAAGAAGAAGAAGAAGAAGAAGAAGAGGAAGAAGAAGAAGCTGAAGCAGCAGAAGAAGAATAGGAAGCAGAAAAAAGAGAAGAAGAAATAGGATATGAATAAAAAAAGAGAATAAGGAATAATCAGAAGAAGTAGAATAAGCAAAAGAAGAATAAAAGGAAGCAGAAGAAAGAGAAGAAGCAGAAGCTGAAGAAGAAGAAGAAACAGAATATGAATAAAAAATAAGAATAAGAAGAATAATCAGAAGAAGCAGAATAAGCAGAAGAAGAAAAAAATGAAGAAGGACAAGACGTAGAAGAAGAAGAAGCAGCATAGAAGGAGAAGAAGAAAAAAGCAGGAAAAAAAGAAGCGGCACAATAACAAGAAGAAGAAGAAGTAGAAGAAGGAGAAGGAGGAGTAGGAGAAGCAGAAGCAGGAGCTAAAGAAAAAAAAATATAATAAGAAGAAGAAGCCAAAGAAGCAGGAGAAGAAGCAGAAGCAGAAGAAGCAGAGGAAGCTGATGCAGCCAAAAGAGAAGAAGCAGAAGGAGAAGTAGTACAAAAGCAGAGAGAGGAAAAGCCAAAGAAGAAGAATCAGAAGAAGAATAAGGGGCAGAATATGAAGCAGAACAAGCAGAAGAAGCAGCAGAAGGAGATAAAGCAGAAGCAGAAGAATCACAATAAGCAGAACTAGCAGAAGCAGATGCAGAAGCAGAAGCATAAGAAGCAGAAGAAGCAGAAGAGAAGAAGCAGGAGAAGCAGCAATAGCTAAAGAAGAAGCAGAAGAAACAGAAGTAGCAGAAGCAGAAAGAGCAGATGCAGCAGAATCAGGAGAAGCAGAAGATAAAAAAAAGTAGCATCTAAAGACGCAAAAGTAACAGAAGAAGGAGAAGCAGCATAAGAAGCAAAAGAAGGATCAGGAAAAAGATAAGCAACACAATAATAAGAAGAAAAAGGAGGAAGAATTAGAAGAAGCAGAAGAAGCAGAAACTGAAGAAGAAAGAGCAGAAGCAGAAAAAGTAGGAGAAGCAGATGAAGCAGAATCAGAAGAGGTAGAAGCAAAAGAAGCAGAGGCATAATAAGAAGTAGAAGAATCAGGAACAGAAGTAGCAGAAGAAGGAGAAGAATCATAAGAAGCAGAAGAAGAAGAAGCAGAATTAGAAGAAGAATGACAAGCATAAGAAGAAGAACAAGAAGCAGCAGAAAAAGAAAAAGCAGAAGAAGCAGCAGAAGCAGTAGAGGAAAAAACAGAAAAATCATTAGGAGAAGCAGAAGCGGAAGAAGCAGAAGCAGAAGAAGCAGAAGAAGCAAAAAAAAAAAAAAAAAGCAGAAGAAGCAGAAGAAGATGCCGAAGAAGAAGCAGAAGAAGCAGAAGAAACAGATAAAGCAGGAGCAGAAGAAGAAACAGAAGCAGAAGAAGCAGAAGCAGAAGAAGCAGAAAAAGAAGAAGGAGAACAAGAACAAGAACAAGAACAAGAAGAAGAAGAAGAAGAAGCAGAAGCAGTAGAAGAATCAGAAGAAGAATAAGCAGCAGAAGAAGAAGAAGCAGAAGTAGAAGCAGAAGAAGATTAAGAATGGGAAGAAGAAAAAGAAGAAGAAGAAGAAGCAGAAGAAGATTAAGTATCGGAATAAGAAGAAGAAGCAGCAGAAGAGGAAGTAGAAGAGGAAGTAGAAGGAGAAGCAGAAGGAAAAGGAGAAGAAGCAGCAGAAGAAGCAGAAGCAGAAGCATAATAATGAGAAGAAGAAGAAGCGGAAACATAAGCAGCAGAAGAAGAAGGAGAAGCAGAAGAAGCAGAAGGTGGAGAAGCAGAAGATGAAACAGCAGAAGCAGAAGCAGATGTAGAAGACGCAAAAGCAGGAGCAGAAGAATGAAAAGGAGAAGAAGCAGAAGAATAAGAAGCAGCAGAAGAAGAAGCAGCAGAAGAAGCAGAAGTAGATGCAAATGGGGAAGCAGCTATAGAATAAGAAGAAGCAGCAGCAAAAGCAGCAGAAGCAGAGGCAGCAGATGTTACAGAAGCAGAAGAAGCAGAAGAAGCAGAAGAAGTACAAAAGAAGAAGAAGAAGCAGAAAAGGCCAAATAAGAAGAATCGGAAGAGTAGTAATGAGCAGTACCTGAAGCAGAAGAAGCAGAAGAAGCAGAAAAAGCAGAAGAAGCAGAAGAAGCAGAAGAAGCAGAAGAAGAAGCAGCAGAAAAGGAGAAAAAGTGACAGAAAAAGCAGAAGAAACAGAAGCAGCAGAAGGAGAAGCATCAGAAGAAGCAGAAGTAGAAGAAGCAGAAAAGGAGAAAAAGAAGCAGATAAAGAGGAGTAAGAAATCAGAAGAAGAATAAGGGGCAGAATATGAAGCAGAAGAAGCAGTAGTAAGAGACAAAGCAGAAGTAGAAGAATCAGAAGAATCCAAAGAAGCAGAAAAAAAAGCAGAAGCATGACCAGAAGACGTATAAGATCAGAAGAAGTAGAAACAGAAGAAACAGAAGAAGCAGCAGCAGAAGAAGAAGAAGCAGGAGAAGAAGAAGAAGCAGAAGCAGAAGCAGAAGAAGCAGAAGAAGCAGAAGCAGAAGCAGAAGCAGAAGCAGAAGCAGAAGAAGAAGAAGAGTTGTGTGTTACCATGGGGTATTTTCCAAAGTATGACACGTATCAATGACAAGCACACTTTCTGCCTTCCAAAACTCGCTCCGCTGTGCTTCTTGGCCAGTGACTCATGAAAAGGGCTCTCGGGCCTTCCTGTGCCCTGTGAATCAATGCAAACAGTTGGAGAATTAGCTCTTCTAAAATACAAGAAGCACTGCGTATGTGGAAATTAAACTTACCTTCTCTTCCAACAAACTGCTGACTGACCGAGAGGAAAATTTAGGAAGTTCAGCGGCACTCACCAGAGCAGCAGGAGGTGGAACAGTCATGAGCGGCGGTGGAGGGGGTGGCGGTGGTGGCTGCTGCTGCTGTTGCTGCTGAATCGGCTGACGGAGCCTTTTTGTGTAGCCAGTTCCATTTTTGAAGTTATTCACAGCCTACAGGCAGGAAAACATTGACAAAAAGCTAATATGAAACTTCAGTAGATGGACCGAAAAAAAGCCTGCACAGAGTAAAATTCCTTGTCTATTCCTGTACATGCTATCGAGCCTAAAATAAACCAACACACAGATCTATGAACACATCACATTATACCCTGATATTAATGATTGGTCACTCAGAGTATCTGTTTTTGAAGTACTTCAGTGTTAGCTCCGAACGTGGAAGTGAGGCAATCGTGTTAAACAAAAGTGGGACCTGAACTTGCCAGATTGTCTCTAAAGAGTTGGAAGCTTCTGTAACAACAGAGAATGTAGTTGAACAGCAAATTTAGCCTTACTCAATTCAGCCTTGCTGAAGGAGATGTAAATTAATATTTTCTTCCCTTTCAGCTTTTTACAAATAGACTTTTCTTACAAACGGTTTATGTAAAAGTCTTCGTGTTACCTTGCGTAGGAACTGGTTGGCGATTAAAGCGTCAGGAGAAACATCTGTTTGATGACACGCTGGGCATGTATGTTCCTCAGATTCCAGTAATGCTCTTCTAATCCCTGTGAATCATCAGAATCATCAAAATAGTTTTTAGCCAAATTGAGGAAATTTTGGGGTTCTAATCAATTATAAAAACACGTATATGATTAATGGGTGAATATGGTCTGGAACTGAGAGCATGAAGCTCTCCATGTTCACTAGTTTAAAAAATATCTAGCATCAATTCAAGATCCTTAAAAGAAAGATGAAAATTAAAAAACACCACATGGTAATTTTTATACTCTAAGGACTAGTTTGAAATGCATAGTTATACATCGTATTTGAGCCAAGTGGCAAATCAAGATCTAGACCATTAGCAATCAAGTATTTCTTTGTGTTACTTCTTTATATTTTAGCAGCAGAATGACGGTGTTTTCAAACCTGAAGGAAAATTCTTCCCCTTTTCCAAATGTAAATTCAGAGTGGTTGTATACTAAAGAAAGGATTAACCTTTGGGAAATTAAAGCAGCACCCAACCCTCGAGTCACCCAGATCCAAACATGGACTGCAGGCAGAAGTTCAGAAAAATGGCACGGATTTGACACACCAAATGCACCAGGCTCCAACCTTGTGCCAGAATTTGTACACTGGGTTTGAGATATTTTCCTCTGCACACAAACTATTCCACTAAACTGCTTCGTCAGGTGAAGTGGAAAGGTCAAATGCAGAACTTCAGAACACCACGTTGTGTAGTAATGATTTAAATTGACGGCAATCTATTAAAGGCATTTATGTACTCAGAGGGGCCCAAACAATATCACTTCAATGATACAGTGTTAGGAACAAAGACCCAAGTATTTAAGGAAATGCTGCACAGAACTGCCCTCAAGACGTATGGGATATGTTGGTTTTTGGTATTAATTTGAACCCCCAAGCCAAAAGTGAGAAACAGTACCAAGTTTAACAATCATGGATTCTCAGTGGGTTTTGATAACGTTCTCAAAACACATCAGGCAAAAAAGTATTTAAAAACAAAAGCTAAGTGATACAATGTGAAAATGGCAAAAAATACACTCCAATTTTTATTGCAAGAAACAAAAAGCACACAACAATCTATACCAACATCCATGTTACTAGCTGTAGACAGACAGCCGTGGAACACGGCACCTTGTTCAGTTATGCAAACCTTGAACCTACATGATCTACAAATAACCATACGTTATCTGAACAGCAGAAACTCGTTCAGGAAATATTCTGGCATATTCGATATGAAATACGATGCGTTACTAGGCACAAGTACCAAGATTCACATTACAACTGTGCAAACAATGGCATGACTCAGTTTTTCCTCTGCTGAATCAAACAGGTGGTGTTTACAACATAGACTATGTTTTCCTGGAAAATACATTAGGTTCATGTTTGGAAAATTAATACAAGGCTTTGTTGCTGAGAGCTAAGTGCAGTGTGTAGAAAAAAGTCTGAGATTGTGTTTTTACACACTGCTTTTGGTGTTCCACTCACTGGCTCAGTTTGACTTCTAGAAGAAGAAATAAAGGTGATCAGAACTTAAACTAAAGCCCTTGGACCCAACATCAAGCAGTGAAAACAGATTATAAAACCTCAACAGCAAAACATCATGTTCTGATAGTCTAGTGACTGTGGAAATTTATTCCCATACATAAACACTTCTGTCTTCGTGCATTCAGGGCAACTAAAAAAGCACCCCCCAAATCCCATTTCTGCTTTGTCACAAATTACTCTAAGACTTACAGATCTAGAACACAACAGTGCAAGAGGAAGTCCTCAGCTATTTTGTCTCTGCTGCAGAAGTATCAAAAATATGAAGTCTGTACCACAGTTTTGTGTTCTTAAATAATCAACCATCAACGTATGAAGGTACCTTTAGCCATCTGTAGAGCCCTAGTATTACAAATAGGTACCAGAAGAGAGTACTTCTAAGAAAGAACAAGGGTAGTCGAGACCCTTTGAAGTGCAAGTTTACTGAAGGGAAAAAAATCAGTCATCTGACAAAGAAACAACAACAATGTCAGCAGCATAGTCTTTAGCACAGCGTTTCTTTGTGGCGGCCCAAGCACCATACTTAGCCATGAAAGTGCCAAAATACTACATCTGTTACATATGCTGTATCGCCTAAATATAATAGTAGAAATGTCACCTGAAAGCTGTTCCTAGGATTTGGGGCGATTTAGGAGCCCTGTGACAAAAAACCAAAGGTCTGAATTGCCAGAATGTGCTTTAAGATAATGTTGAAAAAGCTACAGTATCTGAGGAAATGTTTCTTGCATTTGAAAACTTGCTGAGCTTCCACATACTCATTGATCTCTAGCTGCATGCTGCTCATCACGAACCAGACATGCAACCATTGATACAGTTAACAAACCATTCATACCTCATCCAAAGCGTCCCATGAGCAGAGGCAATTCAAAGGCTCCTGTGGACTTGATGTACAACTAGAAAGGCTCATGCTTCCTGCCACTGCTAGAACACCACCAGGCTCACGGCTACAGCCACGGACCTCCTGAAGATGAGGAAGTACGAGGAAAAACTTTAGATTGCCACACAATGGTTTCTTCCTCCATTGACCTTGAAGAACATACTACAAGGCAAGTAACACATTTTGAAGGCCTCTCCACCATTACAGCACACATTCATCATTCCCAAACGTTAACCACTCTACCAGTTGTTTCTGCAATGTTTCCAGCTGAAGGAATAGAAAGCTAATCTGCCTGGTTAATTTTCAGCATTAGAACAGCAGTGCCATTCCTTCCTTAGCCCCACATTCAGCTATTGGTTTGATCTTTGATGCTAGCAGCACGTCTCCTCTCATTAAAAGAGCGGGAGAGGGTGCCATCCAACCAGAAACCGAGGATGCACTGACAAGGCAGCACTAAGCATACATATACATCCATTAACCCCCCAAACAAGGCCATGTTTATAAGCACCACGCTGTGGCGTCCAGAATTACTAGGAAGTGCCTGAAAGCACTGCAGCAACTACTGCAGTAATACGCCCAATGTTTACATGCAGAGCCACATAACTTCAGGGGGTTTTGCTTGCAAATGCTTCATGGGCACCAGGATGCTGCTGTACTGTTTGTTCGAGACACACTGTAACTCATCAGTCTACTTTATTTCTTGAGAACCAACATCAGAAAGACATGGCAAAACCACAAGCTAATAATATCTACTGATTGTGCTGGAGAGGCATACCTTTAAGGCAGCTGGAAAACATGGCCATTCAAACAATGCTAACGTAGGTCATACAGACTGGACTGTACGAATACGTAAATGACAGCCATAAACCGGTAGTCAGGATTGCATTTGAATAGCTGTAATTTTAATCAATACACCTGATTCTCTGTCCTCTGTAAATCTTAGGAACACAGAATTAAAAGCTGGAGCACAGGCAATACACTTTAGGATTCTCTTGCCTGAAACAGACATTGTCTGTAGGGAACTAACAGGAATCACTTATGAATGGAACTTCATGTTTGCATGGTTCGCCAGCTGGCAACCCTTGGTCTTTCCTCTATAGCTAGGAGGCAAAACCCCAGACTTGGGGCGTAAGAATACCTGCCATATTCCCCCCCACCGCCCCCCCCCCCCCCAAATGCAAGAAAGACTCCAACACTCAGAATCAGACTCTTCTGAGACGAGAACAAATTAGAAGTTTACACTACAATGCGTATTTCTCTCTACTAGAAAAGCAATAAAAGCAAACACATAGAATAAGGGATGCCTCCACCTAGAGGAAACAGGAGCTACAACTTGGCTCTCAGAACAATCAACCCCAAGAACAAACCCAACAGAATCATCTTCCAACTCACCATTGTTGGAGTTCAAAGCCCGTGTCCCAGCAGGCGGAAAAATATCAGTCTACTTTGGGACAGACATGCTAAAATCTACCCCATGACAACAAAAACTAACAGCAGCTTATAGCAGGAAAGATACAATCTGAATGCCGCTCTAAACTAATACCCATAAAAAAAGTTAACACACTGAAACCCCTAACAAAGAATACGATGCTTTATGGATACTTACAGAACACAGGATTTGCTGGTAGCTTTAACTCCTCCTACAGGGATTCTTCTAACAATTACCAATGAGTTCTTAGGAATCAGGGCATTATCATCTGTGTATTCTGAAAACAACATAAATACAGAAAAAAACATCAGTCAGTTTGTAAGAACGTATATTAAGTATGTAATTACATAGCCCTTCAGAGAATCCCTTTACAGCTATAAAAGCAAAGCTTTATCTGTAACATTGCGCTGTTATCATCTCAACACGCTAACAGTACATTTCAAGAAATCTTCGCGTTTCATAAGCAAACACCAGCAGCAAAATCTTTTTCATGTTTTTGAAACAGTTTGAACGCCAACAGCACGATAGCCTCAAAGGTTACTGAAGGAGAGTCCGATAACACACGAGGTTCTTTCCCGATCTAGCTTAAGTTGCTTTGGCTTCCGCTAGGCTACAAAACCAATAGATCTTTGGAGCAAAACAAACCACAGCAAAGTCTCACCTGCAGAAACCAGATTCTAAGCCTGACTAGCTTGCCCTGCAACAAACCAGGCACTTAGCTAAAGCATGAAAACTCTGCACCATCGCTTTCATAGCTGTTACCTAAAAACGATTCACCTCTGCTCCTAGTGCTCCAGACTGACAGAACACAGAAGAGAGCCTGCCATCGCTGCCTATTTCTTGGAGCTTAATCCATCAACAACCACATTTCTCAGCTGCCTACTGCTTTACATTTAAATGGAAACAAAACTGGCAGGGCTAGAGGATTCTTTCTGGTCCAGATCACAAACCACTGGATTAAGACCAGTTCAGAGTCCCGTTTCTGTGAGGGGTTTTTTTTTTTGTATTTTGCCTGATAAGCAGAATAGCACATTCTCCAAGTGTTTTGAGTCAGCATGTTACAGGGTAGGAAAGAGTACTCAAGAAACCTGAGTTCTGGAGTTTGCAGTTCTTCCATTATATTGTGAGAACAGCTCTTCTAATAGGCAGGTCAAGAAATTCAGGTCAAATTAAAAGGAGGCAAGTTTAACCGTGTAGACGTGGCACTTTGGGCCATGGTTTAGTGGGCATGGTGGTGTTGGGTTAAGGGTTGGACTTGAGGATCTTACAGGTCTTTTCCAACCTTCGTGATTCTGTGATTCTGTAAATGCATCATTCTTGAGTATAGGCTTTTTGAAGGGAATTCTGCCTTTACAGAACATGCCTCTATAGTAAGCATGGAAGAGGACACACGCACACCCCCCCGGCCTTTCAAAATAGGTCCCAACCATCCATTTTGCCTTCCCAGCATCTTCAAAAGAGTCCCTCATATCATTTTTTTCCACTGATACTTAAAATCCTGATTCCTTTCAGCTTATATTAGCATTGCTTCTATTACTAGATTTCCACTATGAAAAGTAACAAGTTACTGAACTGTAAAAGCCTAGAGTACTTGGAAAAATCCAAACAAGTATCACAGAATCACAGAATCGCTACGGTTGGAAAAGACGTGTAAGATCATCAAGTCCAACCATCAACCAACACCACCATGCCCATTAAACCATGTCCCACAATGCCACATCCACACGTTCCTTGAACACCTCCAGTGATGGTGACTCCACCACTTCCCTGGGCAGCTTCTTCCAGTGTTTCACCACTCTCTCAGTAAAGACATTTTTCCTAATATCCAGCCTGAGGAGTAGGCCATCTTCACTCAAGGGTCACTTTGTTCTTTCCAAGATCATTTCAACATGTAGTCAGGACTCCTGCACAGACAACATTATAAAAAACCAATACTTTATGTCCACATGTAAGAATGCCAAACAACCCATTTAGGCAGAATATCCAGGTCTAGTTTTTCCCTTTATCTTCTGAAGGTGAGTTTAAGCATCTACAGCTGGTTAATAAAAACTGAAAGTCACGGTTATGCATATAACCCAAAAGTTTGGCATACATATGCGTTCCACTGAAATGTATTCTCTAGCTTTGCTCTGAAAACCACTGGGGGATTTTGGCATTTCCACGTGGAAAACACCCTTACGGAAGCTTCAATAAGCATCTGTGTCACTAATATACCAAGTGTAAATTTTCATACTCATTTTACAAAGGTCAAAGTGCAACACAACCTACTTAGAGGAGGATCTTGTCACTGTTAAACAAGAGTGATACTCTTTAAGGCAGGAAAGATACTCCTGCTTTAACTTCACCTTCAGGCAACACCACATTTAACAGAACCTACTGAGGCAGATACTTTCCCTTCACTGGCTTCAGATTACGTATGAAAACAAAGCAACACACTTTGTAAAACTGGTATTATGGGTATTAGCGTTAACACTTTGTGGGGGAACATATTTATGAGTGTAACTTTTTCTCCTAAAACTTTGTTACAGAATGTTATATAACTTTGTTGTTACAGTTTCTGCTATAACAGAATACATGTGATTTGCCCATTTGAAAACATTTTTTCTTCTGGTGATAATAATAGGGCTCCATCACAGTTTATTACCATCCAACATGCTGGTTTTAAGGCTCTGTTTGACACAGACCCAGCTATTACAGGAGTGACGTCAGCCAGTTGGCCATTCAGCCTGCTAGCATTTGTGAAGCTGAAAGTCCATTAGCAACTGAAGACAAAATTCAGAGACCCTTCTGCAGCAAAGCCCTTCAAGCAAATTAAACATTGTTCAAAAGCTCTTGACACTTTTATTCAATGCTACTAGAGACTTCCAAAATGTACCTCTACCTATTCATGTCATGCAATCCAATGGCATCCCTAAGACCCCCAACATCGTGCTGTTCAGTCTCTTTACGGACACTCTCCCAAAAGTAGTCTAAATATCTGTAGATACAGAGCGATCTTACAGTCCTACCATTTCAAAGGCTACGGCTGAAGTTACCGTTACCGCAGCATACGTGTTACAGAATCCTAGAATCACAGAATGATAGGGGCTGGAAGGGACCTCTGGAGATCATCTAGCCCAACCCCGCCGCCACAGCAGGTTCACCTAGAGCAGATTGCACAGGAATGCGTCCAGGTGAGTTTTGAATATCTCCAGAGATGAAGACTCCACAACCTCTCTGGGCAGCTTGTTCCAGCACTCTGCCACCCTCAAAGTAAAGAAGTTCCTCTTCATGTTTAGATGGAACTTCCTGTGATCAAGTCTGTGCCTGTTACCTCTCGTCCTGTCACTGGGCACCACTGAAAAAAGACTGGCCCCATCCTCCTGGCACCCACCCCTTGAGCTTTTATAAGCATTAACAAGATCCCCCCGCAGTATTCTCTTCTCCAGACTAAAAAGACCCATGTCCCTCAGTCTTTCCTCATAAGAAAGATGTTCCACTGCCCTACTCATCGTCATAGCCCTTTGCTGTACCCTCTCCAGCAGTTCCCTGTCCTTCTTGAACCTGGGAGCCCACAACTGGATGCGGTACTCCAGATGCGGCCTCACCAGAGCAGAGTAGAGGGGGAGGATAACCTCCTTCGCCCTGCTTGCCACAGTCTTCTTGATGCACCCCAGGATGCCATTGGCCTTCTTGGCCACAAGGGCACATTGCTGGCTCGTGGTCATCCTGTTGTCCACCAGGACTCCCAGGTCCCTTTCCACAGAGCTGCTCTCCAGCAGGTCAGCCCCTAACCTGTGCTGATGCATGGGGTTATTCCGCCCCAGGTGCAGTACCCGACACTCGCCTTTGTTGAATTTCGTGAGGTTCCTCTCTGCCCAACTCTGCAGCCTGTCCAGGTCACACAAAATGGCAGCGCAGCCTTCCGGTGTGTCAGCCACTCCTCCCAGTTTTGTGTCATCAGCAAACTTGCTGAGGGCACACTCTGTCCCTTCATCCAGGTCATTGATGAATATATTGAACAGGACGGGAGACAGTACTGGCCCCTGGGGAACACCACTTGTTACAGACCTCCAACTCTGTGCCACTACTCACAGCCCTCTGAGCTCTATCTATCAGGCAGTTTTCAATCCACCCCACTGTCCATTCATCTAATCCAGACTTCCTAAGCTTGCCCATGAGGATGATGTGGGAGACAGTGTCGAAAGCCTTGCTGAAGTCAAGGTAGACAATATCCCCTGCCCTCCCCTCATCTATCTGATGGCAGTCATGCCATCAGAGAAGGCTATCGGATTGGTCAGACATGACTTCCCCTTGGTCAATTCATGTTGATTACTTCTCATAACCTTCTCTTCCTCCAGATGCTTTGAGATGACGCCCAGAATGAGCTGTTACATCACCTTTCCAGGGACGAAGGTGAGGCTGACTGGCCTGTAGTTTGCTGTAGTTTCCCGTATTATTCTGTTGAAGTTTTAATACATCAAACAGGAAGAGGAAAAAAACCACTAGTACACATTTTAAAGAAAAGACTGTTGTAAGAGTGTCAGAGAAGCACAGAAAAAAAAAAAAAACAACAAAACCCTCTTAATGTTTAAGGAATGAAAACACTTTACAAGTCTTTTTATTTCTAAAAAGTCACAGCCCAAAGCCTTTAATCACATTCAAACTTACCAAGATGGCATATTACCAAACTGAAATGTCACAAACCCCCCCCCATTATTACCTCTGAGAATCAAGCACGATTTATTAGATGTAAAAGAATTTATGACTTCTCTAAAAACACTTCTTAACGCATATCCACCATAAATGTTCTGCCATAAAACTTCAGTACTGCCCTGATGTGGTTACTATGTAGTGCCAGGGAAAAAAACCCAAGGTTAGAAATCAGTGATTAAATGATGCTCGATAGCATCTGAATGGCAATGTCTTTGGTGTAGAAGAGACGTTATATTGACAAGAAATTCCAAAGTATAATTTAGAGACAGAGAACACTCATGTGCAAGATGGCTTTAAAGGCTCTGCATAGATTGTAACTCACAGATACACTCTTGATCCAAAATGTGGCTAGTGAGCAGTGTCTGCAACAGCCACAAAACCAGTTTTCCAATGCAGTGGAGTAAAACAAGTTGAAGACAAGATGAAGCCACCAAAACCACTCTTTTTCTTCAAATTAGCCATCTGTTCTATTTCTATCACTTTCAGCTTTCTCCGCCAGATGTCAAAGAAATCTGGCAAGTCTGTTATTACAAGATATCCTTCCAAGATATCCTTTCCTTATCATTTTACCTAGAAGAATGCCAGGAAACCAAAACTGCTGTAAGCTCTACATGTCACACATAAACCATGCCTAACTCAGCGTCTAAAACACAGATCTGAAGGTGGTTGTCAGAACAGCAACTACAAAAGAACAGCTCTGTGAGGCCCCAACACAAGTCACAGCTACCGATCCTGGCCAAATCGCATTATCGCTTCCCACCCCGCTTAATCCCGGACGTCACTGGCCCCCTGCACGCTGGCGGGATGGGCCCCAGGCTAACTCACACTGCATGGGGAAAAGCCACAAAGAGCAGAGCGGACCTCCTGCAGACCGTAACCACCGCAGGGCGGTCTGCAACACCGCCAGCCGGGTGGTCCCTGAGGCCCAGCACCCACTGCCCCCACGCACCTTCTTTGGTCTGGGCGTTGGTGATCTGCAGGTCACAGTTGGCTGCCTTCAGCTTCTCGTGGCCCATGATCTGGCGCTTGAGGTTGCACAGGGAGATGCGGAGGCCGTCAAAGGTGACCGTGTCATAGTTCAGCTTGGAGGAGAACTTCTAATGGACGCACGACATGGTCGGGGCCAGGTGGTGTCTGCTCTGCGACAGCGCCTACCGCGGGTTAGGACCCGCAGTGGCGCGGGGAAAGGCCCACTGAGGGGGTCAGGGCAAGCAGCGCAGGCTGAGATCAAGCTCCTCCTCACAGCGGGGTCAGGCGTGCAGACAACGGGGAGAGGTCCCCGTGGCCTCGGCTCAGCCTCTGCTCTCACTCCCGCACACAGCGCTCCCAGGCCCGACCGCTCGCTATGGCAACTCGGGGCCCCTGCCTCAGAGTTCCGCTGAGCGGTTTCCCAGCCGACAACCACACAGGCTGGCGTGAGCGTGTCACTGCGCACGTGCAATGGCACACCACACCCAACCCCTGCCTCACGTAACCCAGCGCATTATGACAAAAGGCCCACGTCATGTGGGTGTGGCGGCCCCACCCTCTTCGTCCTAATGCTGAGCACCCCATAGGGGAGAGCTGTTACCGGTCGGCAACACCGATGGTCAGCCCCGGGCCTGTCACCGCCCCGGGACACTGGTGTCCCTGCTGTCCCCCTGCCTGTCACCGCCCGGTGTCCTGTCACCCCCCAGGCCTCTCACCACCCGCTGTCCCTCCTGTCACCCCCCAGGCTGTCACCACCCGCTGTCCCCTCCTCTCAGCAGCCAGCCAGGGCAAGACAGCCTGGGGGAGATGCAGTGGGCTTTGCCATGTGGCACTCGGCTGCCCGCACCGCAGGGCCAGCGAAGGGAGGGGACATCGCAGGGGTTTGAGTGGATCTTGGTGCATTTATGGGAAGTTCAGTCAAAGAAGCTAGGGACCATTTCCATTTATTGCCATAGACTAATGTCCTTCCCAACTGTGGCACCACCACAGTTGCTTGAATGCTGGAGAGGAGGACTAAAAAGCAAGGAATGAACCATGAGCATTAGGAGGGGCCCCAGCCTGCATTACAGCTTTCCCAAGCTTTTCTCTGTAGGCATCACCTTTACAGGCCATCAACAGATACGCTGGCAAGCTCTGCAGGATGGTTCCCGGGGCAAAGCCCACATGGACTCATCTGCTAGAGACTCAGGAAGCAACCAGAGGGTTGAGTGTTGCTCTGACAGCCCTGAAACCTCCATCCTTGGTGGAGATGGGTGGGAGCTGCCCTGTGGGCATATGACATGGGGGAAAAAGCCACGGACCTTCCTGGGGAGCAGACAGGTAGTGCTCACCTTTGATGTTCCTGGGCACGTCCAAGTGGATCCTAGGAAAGCTCCCCTCTCCTTTCAGGGAGATTTCTTTTGGTTCCACGTGACCCACTTGGACCTGGAAAGTCCTGCAGAAGACTCCAGGCACTCCTGGCAGGTAATAGACTTTCAGCATTTGCTCCTTGCCAGGTCCAATGTAACCCTGCAGGGCGCGAGAGAAGAGGAAGGGAATGCAAATCAGAGAGGGTTTGGTCGAGGGATGGCTCAGACGATAGACACGCTGAGAAGATAAGACATCTCAAACATAAGAAAGAGTCAGACATTGCCTTCTAGCTCTCTTCTATCCAAAAGCTCAAGTGTCCTACACCAGGATGCAGTATGTCCTTCAGAGGGCTTGTAGGGAGGCATTCCCACAGCACAGACTGCCCTGCGCTCAGCATGAGCGCAGCTCTTCTGCTAGCACTGTTTACCTTCTGCTAGCCAGAGCCAGACTGAATAAAGAAAAGCTCTTTTACCAGCCGCTGTGGAAGAGGCGTGAAGTGCCTGCACTCTCAGCAGAGCCAGCAGCTCCTCTCACAGCACATCAGTGGTTCCCAGGCTGGTGCCAAAGGGCCTCACCCATTATTAACGACCCCAACCAAACATCTCCTGCCTGTGCGGTTACTTCGAGGGTGCACGAGCCTATCTGGACTCACGATGACCAGCAAACATACATCTCTGGACATGCAGGAGCAGAGACTAGGATGAGAACTAAGGAAGAAGGTGTTGCCAGGAAGGTCACCTCCTCTCTGGACTTCCAGGGGGACTGTCCAATCCCCGGGCTGGGCTCACGTCAGCCAGGACGACAGCAAACTCAAGCAGATGGCAATACGGCTCGGGGTGACAGGACACAGCCGCAGCTTTCCTTGGCTCACCCTCTGCATGCGGGGCTGGCCCTTCGGCTCCCCGCTCCCCTCCACGCTGTAGGGACAAGCTGCTGAGCAGGAAGGATCCTGCCACTTGGTCTCCCAAGCCCTTACTCCAGTGCACAGCACAGCTGCAGCGAAAGCGAGCCCTGTCAAGCTGCCAGGGCTGACGACGCTGTTACAGCAATGACTGTGCGGGTCTGAGCAGAGCTGTGTCTTTGGAAGCTCGCGGAAAGAGGGCATCAGCGTGTCATCCCTTGTAGGAGACAGGCGTGAGGAAACGTGAAAGCCTTTTGCCTTTCTCTTCCCATTGCAAAAAGCGTCCAAGATAGGAACACTGCTTCAGCCCAAAGACTTCCATGCAGGACTGAGCAGCTGGGATGGTGGGATGCTGCAAACTCTTCTCCTTGCTATTCCAGCCCTGCTCCTCTCTGGCCCCCTCACTGCCCTACAAAGCTGCTGCACAGCAGCAAAGCTGGAGGAGTGAGGGACTGGTACAGGGGCTATTACAATTTCTGGCAAAAGAGCTTCATGCCCAAGCAAGGGTATTGAAGTCTCACCCAGTTAGTGCTGGCAGGGGGCAGGCAGCAACGTTGCCATATCCTGGAGAGCATCCCCCATGCAAAGGCACAGCCTTCTCCTCACTGCAGGGCTTACAGCAAGGCAGCCAGTGGATGGACCTGCCTTTAAAAGGTGACCATGCGACAACACAAGGGGAGAGCTGGATGGACTCCTTAAATCCTAAGCCAGGCAACGCAGCAGAATCACATTCGTTCTGGGAGCGGGGCTGGGGAATGAGGCAAGACTTCCCCTTGAAACACTAGATCTCTACAGTCACTCATTCATCTCTGCACATGGAGAACTCAGCCTTCGCGCCTGCATAACCCTCAATTTCTTTGCTCTTAAGGGAGTCTGGCGTAGCAGGGGTTTGTGGCCAGACATGAGTCACGTTGGGAGAAAAACAGCAATGTTTCCAATGACTGGACAGTCTGCCTCCTATAATGGACAATTTAGCATATAAAAATAACTGACGTTTGGAAGAGGTACAGAGGCGGGCATGCTTTATAAGCGTTACCTTTCCCCTGCGCTGAATCCTCGGCATACATTGGCAAGCAGATGAGCCAGGACCCAAGAAATGGGAGACAGGCACACTGCTTCGAGCATGCACAACTCAGGTTTATGGAAACACAAGCTAATTTTCCACAGCGATCAAGACAAACTACTACAAAATAGACACCATGAAAACTATCGCCTCACTGTCTAAACCCATGGCCACGTGGGTCTTGAAATCTTGGGTATAGTTCTGATCTGAAAAAACAAGCTGAAGCATTTGGAATTAATAGAGGAGAGGAGAAAGTACAATTAAAAGCATGGAGCAGCTTCTATATGAAGACTGACGAGATTTCTAGGTCGAGGAATCCATATGGCAGATAGATGGGAGAGGTTTGTAAAAGCACAAACGGCCTGGGAAATGTGAAAAAGGAAACATTTGTCATGATTTGTCACAAAACAGGAACCTCAGGGCCTGAAATAATGTTAGCAGTCAGAAATTACACAAAAGTAGTAGTACTTTTCCAGGGACTATTCCTTCCTTTGCAACATACTGCCATAGCATGCTGTAGAGGCTAACAGCCCTAAATCCAGAGAGCAACTGGGCAAATTCTTGGAAGAGAAAACCATCAGAAGCTCTTAAACAAAGATGAGAATGAAGCCTCCAGCACAGAGAACTGCCAACTCCAGAGCCTACGGGGGAGAAAGCATATGCACTGCCTGTTTCTACACGCTTTGCTAAGCATCCCCCATGACTGCTCTTCTGGAAATGAGCTGGGGACGCAGCCACCCTTACACTCCTGGCTGCAGGCACCGAGGACTCTTTTGAAGGCTGGAGGGCTTGCCGGAGCACCTTCTACCGCAAGGAGAAGTATTTGACATCGTGCTGAAGATATAAACCCAGAAATGGCTCGGTACAGTACAGCGTGCACAGATGCCAGGGAGTCAGGAGGAAGCTGCAGATCTGTCTGCCAGACAGATGAACTGACACAGAGAGCGGAGCTGCCAGGGTTGGCCAAGGGCAGATGCAGACTTCATGTCTTGGGTGCCAAATTAGATGTGACATGTCATTTAGGACACTTGGTTGTCTAATATGTAAGTTTATAAAAAGAGCTACACAAATGCCTTTCTTCAGAAAGGCTTTTCTTGTTCAAGTGCCACTGATGAATAATTTGTGATCACAGCCACTAGGATACTCCTGCAAGTCCCCTAAGTTACCCGCTGAAATACTTAACATCAGGAAATTAGTGATACAGAGCAGGATACACATGATCTAACCAAGTGGCTCTGCCCCATTAGCTTCTCCTTCATGATTTGATGGGACACGTTTCGGGATTTCTGCTCTTCGGGCATCTGTTTTCTCTTTAGTTCTGCTGCATTGAGCCAGTGACCTTTGAAGAGAGTGGCGAGGAGTTATCAGAAATGCTCTAACTCCATCCTTGCACAACGCTCACAGCCAACACGTGTGTGGAGGTGTCACGGTCGGGTGAGTCAGAGGAGAGCAGAAAAGCAGCGTTGTGCCAAGACTGACGTGGAGAGGAATGGCACCAAGTTTTAGTTATCTCTTCTTAATTTGCACCTGTTTTCTCTCTGTTCTGGCCTCACGGACCCCTCCGCAGAAGTACACAGAGATCTCTCCTCGACAGAGCCTGAGCACTAGGTCATCTCCCGTCAGGTAAGCTCCAGTCAGCAAAGGGGACGTCTGTGGATGGGAAGGAGGAATCGCCCTGACTCCACTGCTGTTTGCAGGGCGGGATCTGTGCTCCACACAGGATATGAGATATAATGACTGTTTTGCAACCTGTTCTGTCTGGAACCAGCCATGTCTCTCAAGTCTTCAGGCAGAGCTCAAGCAGCCCACCACATGCCCAGCTGCCTGGAGGGCAGGTATGGTCAGAGCAGCACTGGCAAGTATGCCTACATGACAGAAGATATTACTGCCCACACAAAGAGGATGGAAAGAAGCACACACCCACGCTTCAGCTATTCCAGTGCAATGCCCAGTACTTCGTTTAACTTGGCATCCAGGCAGGACTCTGGACTTTCCCTGAAGCAGCACGCAGTCCATCCCCCACTGCACCATGACAGCCACCTCCAGCAGAAGCCGGGCAGCAAAGTGATGGGGAGGTGGGGTCCAGCTTCACAGTGCTGCTAGACAGCAGGAGGAAGGCGCAGGAGGGACACAGGGGGAGTTTCCAGCCTTAACACAGGTGCTGCCCAGCCACAGCAGGTACTTACAGTTACAGACTCCTCTGTCTCTCTGACTAGCTTTGGAAAACGAGGTGCTACCACTTTCCTCTGGAATCCACCAGCCATTCTGGAGGACCCCATGGACAGATGCATCTTGCCAGTGGCCATCTCTCAGCTCACCTGGAAGGAGCAACAACGGAACTTTGAAACTCTAGAATCCCATTCATGGCAGAACCAGAGGACACACCCACGTCTCCAGGCTGCGGCATCCTTCCGAAGTGGAGAACTTAAGGCGTCCCCACCCTGTTCCGTGATTAGACCATATTTAAGTGGCACAGTCAAGACTCATAGCAGTAAAACCCCAGAACAAACATTCCCTGAGCCAAAACAGCCTTTTGCTGGGGGTGCTGTCCCACGAGCCACAAACACACACCAGGGCCTGCTGGCATTTCTCACCTTCCCCCGCTTCCATTGCTTTTGGAATCCCATTTACTGGAATTATTAACCCAATCTCTATTAGTAGCCAAACTGTCCTTTATTCCTTTTTACAAGTTTTCCGGGGGGAACAGAAGGAAGGTAAATGTCACTTAGCTGCTTCATTTTGCCAGGGCAGCTGACCTGATGTGACTGTGTGCCTGACCCTACTAAGTGCTCGGAGTACTATGAACAACCTTAAACCCAGGGATTGCTGCTGCCCCCAGCGTTAATAAAATCAGACTACTTGCCAACTTTGCAAACCCAAGGTCCACCCTCTGTGCAAGGAGCCTGGTGATGCTTCCAACTAATGGAGCGTAGAGTTCAATGCTCTCATTAAGAACTACAGTCTCCCAAGGCTAATTTGCTTGGTTTAAGTCACAAAAATTATCCAGCAAATATGACTCCTTCCAGGCATGAAATTACCACAGCACCCAAGAGCATTTCTCCATGGAGAACGAGGGCCCTAATTTTCACTTAATAACACCCAAACTCAAGGCTCCCTACAGGCATTAGAGGTTGTAACAGCAGAAACAAAAGCATGAAACCATTAAGGGAACACGAGCAATTAGCTCAAATATAAATGCAAATTTGTGAAAGCAGGGCCACTGAAGACTTTATGCTAATGGCAGTTCTTCTCCAGCACCCTTATCCTATAAGTAGCATGGGTTAACAGGTCCATGGGCCATTCCTCTTCCAGTCACCAGCCTGACAACCACCTCTCTTCGTCTGTGTCACACAAAGTGGGTGTGCAAGAAAGGGCAAGAAGAGAAGACAACCCCAGAAAGCGGGTCTCAAACAGAAACAAAAATCAAAGAGAAACATGTACACTATTTGCTAAGCACTACTTTGGACTAGAAATAATTTCCCCTCCCTTTCTGGTTAACTGGACCAAGGTACAGATGGGTTTGCCCGCTTCTTATTTTCTGGGACTTGAAAGACCAGTGCTCTCAGACCCAGCCCTACTCTAAATTTTTTTTTCCGTTCTGACATTATCTGACAAAATCACAGATCATATTCCCTCCTGCTTCCTTCTGTTCCACATCATCTTTTCTGTGTGGATGATGTCTTGCTGTATACAGCAAGTCATCGTCTATACAAAGATGACCATTCCCTCCCACTCAAGGTTTACCCACATCCTGCAAGCAAGGCAATAACTTCATTCCTTTACTCTGTTACAGGACATCTTGAAAAACAAGGGTTAAAAGCAAGTAAGAAGAATTAGAAGAATGTAAAGAAGATGCTTCATAACAACTGCACCTGGCACTTAGACATATTAGAGAGAAAGACTGTCTTCACTAACTCTCTGCTAACTAGCAATAACGATTAGCACAAGGACGAATTGTAGAAAAATAGAATGGACTGCCAAAAGAGTGCCCTAGAGTTAACCTGTCTCATTATAATCTCATTCTAATACTAAGGAACACACCTCCTAGCTAGAAAAGCCCCAACCCAATTAAGCCCCTTACTCTCTGAGCATACGTAGTGAATTAAAAGAGAACTGTAACTTTAAGATGAAGTAAGAAAAGTATTAACCAAGAGTTAATTAAGGGGTAGCACCAGTAGGCGTAACTAACGTTGTTAACTGTTTTAAATACCTGTCATGATTTTAACCCGGTGTGCAAGCTTTGAGGAGAAATCCCCTTGCACCCGGCGCCGCAATAGACATGCCTGCTTTATAACTGTGTGTGAGTTGTGAAGTTTGTTTCCGCGTGTCACAAGAAGTAACTGAAACGTGATGAAAGTTTCCGTGTGCTGGGAAGCTGGGAGTGCTTCCGATTGGGAAATAGGGCAGCAGCACTTGCTCTGAGACCGGAAATAGCAGGAGGGCCTCGTGGCGTGCGTGGCCCTGCTTTAGCCTCCAGAGTCGGCTGCTTCTTCATCTCCACCTCCCTCCTCTTCCACAGCTCCGCACAATGCACTTGATCTACACTGCAGTAACGTTGTGGCTGTTGATGGCTCTAAATGCGATGTCACTAATTGCCATCGTTTTTCTCTGCAAGCTTGTCCCGCCTGATGTGCTGCCAGTCTGCAGGTTGTCACCTCGCTGCTGGGTGACCGCTCCTGGGTGCTTCTCTGGGGTCCCCTGTGCACCCAGGCTTTTAAGGCAGCCTTGCTGCTGCCCCTTCCCGGTACCCAACCCCTGACCCACCCCTCCTGCCCCGGTGACACACATCCCTGGGCAGCCTCGGCGAGTCCCCGGTTCCTTCCTTGCAGCGGCTGCTCCGCGCTTCTCCTGCACCGTCCTTCTGCCCAAGGGCAGCTCCTGGGGCTGCTCCTCGTCCTAAGGAGACAACGGGGACTGTCACAGGCTGCTCTGTGCTGTGCGCTTCTCACAGCTGCATCTTCTTAAAGGTTGAAAAAATGCCGTGTAAAAATAGAATTAATAATCAGAATAATTGGTAAGGGATGAAGAACCAAGTCTCAGTTGAGATTGAAACAAAATAATTCTCCTCTTCACAACACTCCTGTAGTTCAACTTGCCTATTTCTTCTTCACCTGGCCTTCAAGGTCCTGCTCAGTTCTGCTTTGTCCTGCATCTCCCTTTGTTTCTCGTACCGATCTCATGTAGCCAGGCAGACCGATTTCCTCCTCCTTTTCCCTGGTTTTCCCTCGCTGAATCTGTTTTCTGTCATTGCCTGGTCTTTGTGGAAGCACATTTAAGAACTGTGGTTGCACGCTCCGGCCTTCCAGGAGGTGCCTGTAGCTGCAGGGATGCCGTGCGAAGCAGGGGGGACGGGCCTGGTGTCTGCTCCGGGTCGGTGTTTCCTCCCCTCTGGTGCTGCTGAAGGCAGGGTGCTGTGGACACGCAGCTGCAGCTCGGGCTCAGAGCAGAACCGGGTCTTTGGAGAGAAGACCTGCCGGGTCCCGCTGGGTGAGCCGCCGTGCCGGGCTGGAGCAGCGCCGCAGTGCCGGCAGAGCTCTGGTCTCTGGCTGCCTCCTGCCCCGCAGCCCGGTCCCCCAGCAGTGTCCTCTCCCTTCTGCCAGCCCACTTGCCCTGGGGTTGAGCTTGGGCTCAGCCTTTTGTTCCTCATTAGTCCCTCAGGGGTTTACCTGGGGGTTTTTGTTTGTTTGCTTGCTTTTTATCTGCTATGCTCTGTTAAAAAAAACCAAAACCCCAAAACCAAACCCTTACTGTAGCTCTTTGGATTTCTGGCATTGAATTAGGTACTGTTTTATGGACTGAAATAAAGGAAGTCTCTCAGATTTCTACCCAGGAGTGAGGTGACCAGAAAGGACTGTCCTGGTCCGCTGCTGCCAGCCTTCAGTCCAGTGAAAGGTCTGGTAGTGGTGTCTGGTTAACAGTCCTGTAACTCAAATGCATGTTAAATAGACAAGTTTTGCCCTTGTTGCTGATCTGTCTGGGAGATAATTCTCAGGAGGTCATAAATGGTATGTTCTGCTGTGCTTTAAAATAACCTGTCGCCAGAAATGTCTTCCTTAGTGCCTGCGCAGAGCGAGAACCTCCAGAAGCGAGGGCGTGCTGACCCTCGGGCAGCTTCAAAGCAACGAATACTTGTAAAGAGGTTAAAAATCCGGTCCCCTGGTAGCAGCGTGCGTGTCTAAATCCACCTGATTCCACATCACTCAGCACTCAGTCAAAAGTTTTTGTGGGTAGGGGTGGATGAAATCAATATACTCTAGAGGCAGGTGCTAAAACTGGACAGGCAGTTTATCTAAATAAATCAAAATTTACCTTTGAATGGAGTGGCATGCCTTTAGATGTGGGGGGGTGTATCGCTTTTTCCTTCCTTGGTCTGAGCACAGCACAGTGAGAGGTGTTTCCATCTGGGGGAAGGAAACTCATCCAACAGCCATCATCAGCCTCAGGGCTTGTGGTCCTTGATGGAGCCCTAAGTGCTTGGGACAGCTTTAGCTGTGTGGTGCTTCTCATTCTGCTCCCAGGTTTTCCCATTAATGCTTGCTCTTTGGTTAATTTGTCTTTACAGGGTTTGGTAAATGTTCTCCATTCATAGATTTGAGTCCTTTTTATATATACTTTTTTTTTTTTTAATGGCAGGTAAACGACATGATCCTTTCTTTGAAAACCTGTTGTTGCATTAAAAGGAATGTCATTTTGAAATTTGCCCAGAGGGTGGGAGGCGCAGCGTGTACCCAGAGAGGCGTCCCTGCCTGGGGTGGGGGAAGAGAACGCAGCCCGTCGACTGCTCCGTTAGGTGTCAAGGTTCTTCTCTCCCACTTTAACAATCATTTTCTCTGTCTTTCATCCCCAAAAACGACGAGGTTCCCCCCCCATATGTGACATGTAGCATGATTTGGGTGGAGAGACGAGTGCTATAGCCATACATGTTTAGCATGATCTCTGTAATCTTCATTAGCATATGCAGGGTGTGAGTTGGAATATGCATTTCACCGGTAATGAAGCAAAGGTCAGTGATGGGACACGAAGCCTTTGGAAGAAACAAAGACCCATTCAGGCTTCTGTTATCTTGCTGTCTTTGCTGACCACACACAGGGCTGTCCTGCCTCCACGGGGCCCCCTCCGTATCTGCACCCCGTCTTAGCAGGCGAGTCTCCGCTCCCCCGGGTCGTACGAGAGATGGCAAGGTCGGTCTTAACGGTTCTCTGGGCACAAGAATCCCACATCATTATCCAAACTCGGTCGCTTGAACGTCCAGCTGAGTCGCTTGCCCCGCGCCTGGCACACTCGCCTCCCAGGGCTGCTGGAGCCCTCAGCACTGCAGATGCCCAGGGAAACCCCCGGCCCGGCCCCTGGCCCTCGCTGGTGCCCCCTCCACAGCAGGACCCGCCCCCCAGCCTGGTGTTCCACCCAGGCAGGGGCTCGACTCCCTCTTACAGCTCCGTCCTCACCTCTGTCAAGGAACACGGCTGTGCAAGGTGATTGAGCAAACTTTGCAGAGTCTTCAGTTAGGATCGTACATATGGTGGGACCCCCGCGACAGGGGACCAGAGGCTTACATGGGCTCGCAGCGGGGCCAGGGTGCCCAGCAGCCTGAGGGACGAAACCACATCTCTGCTGGTGGGCTCCCTGTGTGGAGCTGCCCCTGCCCCACGCAGATGTGCCCAGGCCGGCCAGGGCTGGGGAGCAGCACCAGTGGCGCCTGTGTTAGTGGGCAGGGGTCCGATGGGCCAGCCAGAGCCCTCTGCTACGCTCTGTCCCTCTGCTCAGCCCCTGAGCCATAGCTGACCCTTGAAGACACCCCCCGACATTCCCCACTTGTCCCCCAGTGCCCACCTTCTGCCCCCTGCCCACACCCCTGTAAACTTCTGTGCCTCCCTTGGTTCCCCCCACGCATCTTCCAGTGCCCCCTACTCCCCCCAGTGCCGCCCTTTTCCCCTGCTACCCCCCCACTGCATCTCTGGGCAAATGCTGTGGGGGGTCCCAGCATGGCAGGACACCGGCGGGGGGCAAAGCCTGCTGTGGTGGTATGGCCAGGGCTGTCCTGGGCTGTTCCCTGCGCCAGCCCTTGCTGGTGTCAGAGGTGGTCCTGCCGTGGTGGGAGGGGTGGCAAGGGGATCCCCATGGGCAGTGGGCGGGCCCAGGACCCCATGGGGAGACCCCTGCTCTGGGGTCTGTCCCGGCATGACTCCATTGTCCCCAGCCCGGGAAGATCTGAGGTGTGGCAGCCCCCGGCCTCAGCGTCACCCACATGTGGTCCCACCAAGCACAAGGGTGCCATCGGAAAAAAAAAGATACACTCCCCTTTAGGCATTTCGTGCAGAGCTTTATTTAATTAACTCCTTGGTGCTGACTGGGGCCAGGTATCACGGAGAGACTCGTCTAACGCCTGCCTCACTCGTGGGTCCTTCTTGTCCTGCAGTCCCGAGAGAGCTGGAACGACACAGGCAGTGCCGTGGGGACCTGGTCCCAGCCAGGTATTCCCCTGGCCGCTCCGCTCCAGAGACCCTTTCTCCAGGGATCTTCCCACAAAAAAAGAAATCCCAAGGAGCAGGATCTCATTCAAACCCTGTGAACCCTTCCTTCCCCACCCCCTGCCTTACCTCAGCAAAGAAAGCTGTAGCTGTCACGCGCAGCTTAAGTGATCAGGAACGCAGCCGTGGCAAGAGGCTCTTCACCAGAGAGGGGGAGACAAGCCCAGCCTGGAGCAGGACGCTGCACAGGGGACACAAGCGAGGGACACACAGTTACCCAGGAAGGCCACAGGCCGCGTCTCCAAAATTCACGTGCACCGATGCAGACACTATTCTTTAGCTCAGGACGGCTTCCCAGGCACTCCAGAAGGGTCCCAGCAGCCATTTCTCTGCGCATAGCTCCGCAGGAGGTGGCCAGATGCATCCCTGGGGCTCTTACCTTCTCAAGAGACGCAACCCCTCAGGGTGAGCCAGGGGGTCTTCCAGGCGAGCCCACACTGCCTGACGCATGAGCAGCTGCATCCATGTCTGTGCCATGCATTTGCCTAGCACCAACTCTACAGCCAAAAGGAAAATCCTGGCAGAAGAAACAAAACACAAAATAAACAAACACAAGCAAAACAAAGCAAATCACAATAACAACACCCCCACAAACCCAAAGAAATCTCAAATTGCAGCAGCTTACGGGAAGACTTATCTTTAGCAGAGCTAAATACCCCTGAAATGATGCTTCAGAGCCTTCAAGACTGCAGCTAACGACACTGGTATTTTCCTCATGCCGCAAGCCCACTGAAGCAGAAGAAAACCCACGCTCCTAGACTGACTCCATGCCCAATACTTGCCAAGGCAACACCTAATACCCCTTCCCACCAGCATTTTGTGAAGAATGACACCAGTGCCCATGAGAGCCTCTGCTCCCAGTGGGGCGGGTCTAGGGAGGGAGTGCAATGCTGTTGTGCATGCAAGAGTATGCAGCAGGCAAGATGAGAGCCGTCCGCAGCATGAGCTGCCTAAGACCTTCCTGCCTAGGAGCTGGAGTTTCCCCGTGAAGGAGCAGAAGTAAAACCACGACAACCGGTTTGCACATCTAGGAAGCGGGGCAGGCCAAGCACTCCCTCACCCCACAAAGGCACGTGCCTTGGCCAGGGGAACCAAAGCCAGCCCCTCCATCTGCCCCTTTGGCTCCTTACCTGCATGGCTTCTCCTCAAGCACCTGGCCCTCAAGGAACAGTTGCCTCCAGCCATTCCTGGGGGAAAGGAGCCTCTCCTTGCCCAGCGTTTCACTGGCCCACCTCAGGAGGCTGCGAAGGAGGTGGGGAAGCAGCTGCCTGAGCTCCTCCGTGCTCCTCAGGGCAAGCACCACCTCGGAGATGGCACGGGTGATCTGCAGAGAAACGTGACCAAGAAGCCCCTCTTCAGGCAAGGCCTTTTCCCAGCAGCCTGGTTCCCCTGCCTGCCTGGGGCAGGGGGGTTACTGTCCGCAGTTGTCACTTCTGCGACAGCCTTATGGCTCAGCAGCACAAGACTGTCCCGGCTCCCCACACTGCTTGAGGCCGGCCCAGCACAGCGCCCTGGGAGTCTCCAGGGGCATCTGCAAAGGGCGCCTGACTCCCTCGCGCCGAAGTATGAGGTAGCAGGTGCAAAGCTGCAGAAACGTGTCTGCTGTTGAACGTACCGTCAGAGTCTCCAGAGCAGTCTGACGGTTGTGCCGCTCCCAAGCGGGAAAGCGAGTCCACAGGCGGTTGTTTCCTGCTCTGTTTAGTTTCTCCACTAAGCACCTCAGGACCTGAATCCCAATGGTGCTTCTCCCCAGGCTCCTCCACAGCTCCACTGTGTCACTGCAAGGGAAGAGACGTTCACCCCTGAACCCGTATCCTCGCAGTCCTGCAGTGCCCTCAACCCTCCTCATCTGCAATGGGGCTTACAACGCCCCACTCACGGCAGAAACACAAGCACGCAATCTTGCAACACTCCAGACTGTTCAGGCAGGAAAAAAAGACCTGCTTCTCAACCGGACCCCCCCAGTGCACGCAAGCTGCAGGGTCTCTGTTTGACTACAGCGGGGAAGTGGGTAGTGCGTGTACCTGTCCATGGGTGGACCTTTCCGGAGGAGGCTGGTGATGAGGGGCTCCCGGTGAAAGCGGGCGAGGAGAAACACCGCCCGGAGCAGGAAGGGCCTGTGGGTGCTCTGCTGCATGTAGGTGCAAAGGGTGTTCAGGATTTTTGGCACCTGAATGGAAGAAGAGGAGACAGAAGGGCTCAGTGCATCCTCTACCCCCTCCTGCGGGGCCCAGACACAGACATGCAGCACATGAGCAGTGCCTGCTCCCTTGACACAGAGTCCAGACCTCGCTCGAAACCTCCCCCCTGCCACCCTGCCTGACCCTGGCTCACGTCTGGAGCTGAGCGTGCTCTTGGTAATTGTGCGCACACACGCGCACACACACATGCACGCATTCACATGCACAGACTCAGTCACAGCATGTCCCTGGGCCCAACCGTATGAGCAGCTGCGTGCCCTTGCGCACACAGAGGACACGACACATTTCACACCCAACACTTGAATAACTCTCCCCACATGCGTTGCGATGCAAGAGCAAAACCAAACACGCTCTTTGGGACCCTGAAGATGCCTTGCAGGGCCTCTGCAAGGGCTCGTGACTCCTTCCAGAGGAACCCGGTTCTCCAGGGACACTTCTCCTTGCCTCTACCCTCCTTTCCCAAAGCACCAACCCCTTCCCCACAGAGGACCTTCCCCCAAAAGAAGGGGTATTTGCTTGAGCCTTTCACAGCTAGAAGCCGTGGCCATGATAAGGACAAAGAGGCAGCCAGGTCCCTCATCCCGTGGAAGATCCCAGCTTCTCCCGTGGCTGCCTACCTCTGGCCCGTGGTGCAGACAGAACCTGCGCTGCGCCTGCGGAAGCATCAAGGGATGACCCCGCAGCCCACGGATGCGGTGCTCCCGCTGCCCGGAGCGGCCGCGGGCTCTGCAGGGACGGCACAGGGACACCCTGCCCTGGCTGTAACGGCAGTGGCCTAACGGCTGTGTGAGCTTTAGCTCGGCTGGGCGCGATCCTGTGGGCTGCCACCCGTGGCTGCCGTCACTGCAACCGACCTTTGTCAGCGGCGGACAGCCACGGAGTTAGTCTGGGCTGAGTGAGCTGCTGCTGGCCCTGGAGCCCAAATGGAGCGCAGGAGAGCAGGAGCGGAGGAGGAGAACAGGAGCCTTGAAAGGGCAGGCACAGCATGAGGCCAGAGGCTCCCAGGCTACAAACAGGCAGCAACTGGTGCCTAAAGGAAGGGCACCTCGCAGGCTGGGAAACACCATAGTCGGGGAAAGCAATGAGAGCAATGAACAAGTATGCAACCTATGGAAAACCTGGCATGCCCAGCGAAGCTCAGAGTAGGAGGAAGTGAGGAAAGAGCAAAGTGAAGCAGGTCCCAGGGCAGGGAGGACTGACAGTGACCCCGGAGGAAGGGGAGGAATGCCAAGGTTGGTGCCTCCCGGTGCCTCAGTCACGGGAAGGACCTGGACAACGGGAGACTTTGGACAAGAAGGGCCCATATCCTTGTCACCAGCTGGAGCAGACCCCAGCAGCAGTTGCTAATGCCCGGCTCAGACCATCAGTAGCCCTTCGGCTTGGCACACAGGCGGCGTTTCTTGAGCTCAAGATAACTGCACAGGGTGTCGGGCAAGAGCCAACAGGACAAAAGACAAAGTGGAATGGGAAAAAAGGTCTCCTTTACCTCCTGGAGTATTTCCTTTCTGCATTCCTCCAGGAAGACGAACACCCACGCCCACACTGCTCTTGCACGTGTGGGGGTGACATGCAGCAAGCTGTCCAGGACGGCAGTCAGAAAGTCCGTAGCCTGTGCCGGAGGGATGCATTTGCAAACAGCCTGGAGAGAAGTCAGAAACAGGAGAGACCGCGTCACAGCTCTGCTCCAGCAGTTCAGAAAGGAAAGGAAACTTGATGGGACTGTTAGCTCGGCAGTCATGGAGGAGGCAATCACTTTTTCCTCCTGCTGTGCATACGGTGCTGTTTACGTCTAATGCGGCTAAGCGATTTGGACAGCTTGCTCTGGAGACTCTGCAGGGGAGCAGGGGACATGCAGGAGCCCAGGAGCTGGGCCCCCACCCCGGTCTTTTGGGGCCAGTTACCTTTGCTATTTTGGTACAGGTCTCCACCGGAATCTCAGTGTCTGGGCTGTTCAGCTCCTCACAAAAGCACCTGATCTCATCTGCCTGAGGCACCACCTCCATGGTCTTGGCTGGAGCAAACACCAGGAGAAAAGACGAGTCATGTCTACAGAAACCCAACCTCTGGCCCTAGATACTGCTAAAGGAGAACCCAAGGGGTGGCAGTGAAAGCCACAGGGAAACCCAGGGCCCTCCTGAACTCGGTGCAGCAGGATTTCCCGAGCCCAATAAATGGCTGACAAATCCCGGGCTGGAAAGAGCCCTCTCCCTCCTTGAACCGTTTGCTGGGGCTTCAGGGTTTCAGCAGCCTCTGCTCCTAGCAGCTGTGTCCCTGGTTCACGCACAAGCCACCGTCGTCTCTGGGAGGCAGGAAACCTCCCCGTGACTGCCTCAGCACAGGCAGACCCTGCTGCCTGAGGAGGAAAGGGTTCAAACACAACCCTTTGCAGCACGCCCCAGGCCTGCAGCTCAGATCCCTCCTCCCCGCCCAGTTTGCTCTGGGCAGCAAATTGGTTTCCTCTCTTGTGCTCGGCAGGAAATTTCTTCCCTGTCAGCGATGAGTTTGGAGACTGCCTGGGGAGCTGCCTGTCTCTCCAGGCTCAAGGCAGGGAGCGAGGGGGAAGGCACCTCTGAAATGTCAGGGACCTCATCCGAGCAAGTTGTCTGACCACCCTCTGTCTCTCCTTGAACATGGAGGGGGACAGACATGGAGGGGGACAGTCCCCAGCACTGGTGACAATGTCCTGCTCTCAGACAGTGGTGGGGGATGGCCCTGACCACCCAACCTCACACATGCCCCAAGGAGATGGGACTCAGCGACCTTCTCCCAGGGATCCTTCCTGAGATGGCCAGGGAAGCAGAGGGCTAACAGGGTGGGGGCACAAAACCAGCCAAGCACGTTGCCTTCCCTTCCCTCCTGGGGACGGGGCCTGGCCCTGCAGGATGCCAGTGGTGCCAGGCTGGGAAGGGAGGGAGGATCAGGCTGAGCAAGGCTGGGGAGCGCCCGCTCTCCTCACCTTGCATTTGGAGGAGGTAGCCAAGGCAGACCCATGCCCTCTGGCAGGACGTGGCCAGGCAGTCGCTGGTCAGAGTCGCCAGCAGTCCCACCAGGGAGCCGAACTGCTCGCAAGGACGTCCTCTCTGCAGGGGAGAGCAGCAGGAAAAGGGTCGCAGGCAGCCCCAGCACCCGCTCACCTCTGCCACCCATCCTGCTCCAGGAGCAGAGACCGGGCAAAGGCAGGCAGAAGGGCTGCCCTGTAATCCCTGGAGCCCCGAAACCCAGCACCCAGTTGGGCAGGGCTCCCTTCCGGGGACATGAACGGTGGGAAGGGGGCACCGGGGCACGCGGTGGGCTCTACTCACCATGAGCTCAAATCGCTCCTTGCAAGCTCCCAGCACGTGGGCACAAACCTGCAGGGCTCTCTCCCGCTCCCATTCTTTGGCTGAGGTGAGCCAGCCCTTCAGGACCTGAGGCAGGGTGCATCTCTCTCACAACAGGCATCTTTTTCTCCCTGAGATCCCTCTCCCCCTCCCTCCTTCTCCGGCCCCTTCGCAGCGCGGCCCCTGGCCCCACTAAGCACTGGCACTGCAGCCTCCACCACCTTGCTCTCTCCAGCCGCCTCTGCCCTGAGCCCGCTGTTGCTTCCCTGCTGGGATCTCCCCACTCCAGCCTTCCCCCAGGCTGCTCTGACCCAGCTCAGGTCTGGCTCTTGGCTTTGCCTAAGTCGGGGCCCACTGCTCTGCACGGCCTGAGGCTGCAGTGGCCGGGCGCTCCCGTCCCCCAGCTCAGCCCCTTGCCCCGGCCAGACGCACAGCCTCAGAGTGAGGAGCCAAAGCCCCACTTTCCCGTAGAAAAGGTATCCACCTCCTAACACCCTCTAATGCCTCCACTCTCTGCCCCCACGACACTTTCCCTATTGCCCCATGGCCACTCACATGGACCACGTCATCAAAGCAGGCAGAGGTCTTCTCTGCCTCCAGAAGGGTTTCTAGGAGATGGCCCAGGTCTTCCATGCATCTCCTGTGCAGAAGCTGAAAGCAGGAAAGCAGAGCTGAGGTTCTGCATCACGGGGGCTGCCGGGGCGCACTGAGGTGGGATCCTGACCCAGGGGTGGGCAGGCACTGGCCGGTGGGTACCTGCATGTTCACAGCTGCCCTCACTGTCTTCCTGCCCTTTTTCATCCGCTCCTTGGAAGGACGGGACAAGACAGTCTGGCAGCACACTGACAGCAGCTTGCGATTTTCCTCCCTGCTCAGAGGTGGCCTCAGCTTGCTGGCCAGAGGAAAAAGGAAGAGAAAACAGAAAGAGGATTTACTAGCCCTCTCTGGAGTGGCTCAAACCACAGCTGGTTTCCTCCTAATCGAGGGCCCCAAATCCAACACCCCCAGCCCATGCCAGCGAGCACTGCCTTCAGCACCAGCAATTCCTGCCTCCTCCCAGGCAGCAGGCAAACCCCTGCCCCAGGTTAAGGAACCCCGGGGGCTCCCTTCCTGGGGGAGACACCCGACATGGGGGACACCCTCCCACTCCACAGCCCCAGCAGCTCCTGGCTCCATGCTGAAGGCCACTGGGGCTGCCCCAGCCAGCTGGGATGGGGCACACTGGGAGTCCCCACAGCCCGCGGAACAGACCTCACCTCAACTCCTCCAGGGCCTGGAACACTCCATACACCAGGGAGTCCCAGGGCTCCCCCTTGATCCAGTCCTGCAAGTCCCAGAGAGAGAAGCGCAGAGTTGGCCGGGGCACGGGACAGCCCTCCCGCCTTCCCTGGGGACAGGCTCCGCTGCCAGGCCTGGGCAGACACTGCCCCGTCACCCCCACGCATCCCCAAAGGCACCGCAGGAGGGACCCTGCTCCCCAGCCACAGCCACCCAGCACCAGCACTCAAGGGCCCCACCAGCTCTGGACACAGCTCCAGGAGCTCGCGGGAAGCCCAGAGACCATCGTGCCTCTGGGGAAACCAGTCTGATGGCACAGCCCAAAACTCCCCCGTGCGACTGCCCCGGCTACGGGCACTCACCAGCAAGGTCCACATCGCCTCCCGCTTTAAGGAGAGCTCAAAGCTGCCGCAGTCGCCCACAGCCTGGATGGCACAGCTGACCTCAGTGATGCTCTGCACCAGGGCGAGCTTCAGCTGCAAGTCCTGAGGCCAAAGAGAGCAAAGCACCCCTTCAACTCTTTGAAGGGCTGAGAGGTGGAAGAGGAGCATGGGCAGGGGAAACCCATGGGGGGCTGGATCTGGACGTTGAGGACAAACCCTTCCTTGGGAGGTCTTTAGAAAGAGACCGTCCATCTCGGTCCACCCCAGCCCCGAGGGGCTGGAGCTGGGACACCCAGGCATCCCTGCCCTGTGTGCTCCATACTCCTACCCTCTCTTTAGCACCGGAGAGACGCAGGATGTTGCCCATGATTCCTCTATCCAGGTGGGTGAGCAGCTGCTCCTTGGGGGCACGCAGCGCCATGCCGCTGTAGGTGCGCATGAGAGCAGCGCGAATGGCCTGGGCTCTCTCCATCTTCTGCCTCTGCTGTACCTGTGTCGACAGAGATGCCCTGAGATGTCAGCCCCGGGACTCTTGCGGGCTCCTGCGGCAGGCACCTTCCCCAGCTCCCCTTCCCTGCACCTTCCCCAGCTCCTTGTTTCCCTGGGCACCTCCCAGCAGCTCCCCAAGCTGCTCCTGGAGCTGTGAGCTCCAGGGCCAGGAGCTGTTCCCATCCCACAGCTTGGGATCTCGCATGGGGATGGGGACGAGGTGCAGCCAGCATTGCACACACTGCTGGCTCTTTTACCACTGATTTGAGAGGTCGGGGAGCTGCCTGGAGCCTTTCTGTGGAAAGGTATCTGACATAGTCTGTCACGGTCCTGCTCAGAGATGCGCAGCCCGTGCGCGTCAGGGGTGCAGATGAGCCCAGTCTGCTCACCTCCCCAGGCCAGGCTGCACCGCTCTCTCTGCAGGGCGCTGCCCTGCCCTGAAAGGCTTCCCCACAGCCCCCAGGTGGGGAGCAGAGCCGGCGAGACCTCACCAGGCTCCTGCTCCCGGCCCTCAGCTTAGAGGAGGGGGCAGAGTGTCCCACCGTGCACATCCCCTTGTCGCCAGCTCCTGCTGAAGTTAAGGCAGGGGCAACGTGGCTGCAAGCAAGCAACCGCTGCAGCTGCCCCAGCTGGGTGGCTCTGATCCACCCGGTGTCAAACCCCCTCCTTTCCAAAGACACCTCAGGGGCCCCAATGCCAGGACGTCCCCTCTGAAACACAGGTCTCACATAGCTTTTACAAGAGGGCTAATCTAAAGGCAGCTGCCACCGTTTGGCTGCTGCAGGTGTAGAAGTGGAAATAAGGTCAAAAAAGGAAAGCCAAGCAGGGAGACCCTGGATCCGTTACCTTCCAGCCCATGGAAGTCTGAGAGAACCCATCTCCGGTGAAAGCAGCGGAGAACACAGTCACCGTGTCCAAGACCAAGTGGAAGTGGCTCTCGGCAGCGTGGGACACAACAGAAATCATTCCCTGCAACCACAGAGAAACAGGGAGTCGTCTCCAGCCCAGGCACTCAGCCGTGGTCAGCAACAACGGCCAGGTAGGACGTTGCAGCAAGGGGGAAACGGCAGCAAGGGGGAAATCAAGGTCTGGAGCAGCCCTCCCTCTCCCCCAGGAACAGGCAGGGGATGCGCAGGACATGAGCATCACCTCACCTGGGCCTCAGACAGCTCCATGGCGTTTGTCTCCTGCAGGAACCTCAGCACCTGCCCTTGGACGTGTCTGAGGTCCCGACAAGCTGCCAGCGCCGTCCCAAGAGCCTTGTAGAGGAAAAGCTGAAAGAGAAGAGGCCGAGCCCAAGATGTGGTCACGGCCTGACCTGTCAGGAGAGGGCTGGCCCCACACGGACCCGACCGCCCCCGGGAGCAGGCGAGGCCGGCCACAGTGCCAGGCTGTAGCCAGCCACTGAGGCAAGCCGGGGGGAAGCGCCTTTTGGGGGCAAGGGAAGGGGAAGAAGTGGAAACCGCCTGCGTGGGCAAAGCACCGGGGCCAGCCCCGGCCCCCACACGGGGCAGGAGACACACCTTCTCCCAGGAGCCGGGGGCAGAGCTGCCCAGCTGCTGGCTCAGCTCCTGGCTCAGGCCCACGGTCCAGGCCTTGTCCTTGATGGGCTCCAGCGACGCTCGCAGGAACTGTGGGGAACAGGAGAGGAAGCCCTTGGCCAGGGCCATTTCCACACTCGCGTGTCCCGCGATGCTGCTGGGGGAGAGCAGCTGGGAACGGCATTCTCTTCCCCCGCCCCACCCAGCCCTCTTTTCACCAGCCTCCCTCTTCTCCTAACAGCTCAGGTGAGACCCCCCGGCAGAGGAGGAGGCAGTGCTAAGGCGCGTGCCACAGCGATAGAGGGCATTAGCCATCAGCTGTGGCACCTGTGCAGACAGCAGCTCCTCTGAGCGGGCAGGCACCTACTGCGGGGGGAGCCGCAGGGCGCTCAGGAGGTGCCCCCACCTCCTGCTGCCTACACAGGCAGCCCCGAGCTTCCTCCCACAACTTTGTCTGCTCCCTCTTCTCCCCCTCTATTTGTGACATCCCCCCAAGGATGCTGTACCTTGAGCACACGGTGCTCCCACTCTGCAGAGTCCAGGCAGCTCCCGTTTTTTCCTAGAAAGCAAGAGGAAGCAAAAGCTCTCGCTGCTATTTAAGCTCACACCAAAGACGAGCCTGGTGGTCTCCTCTGCGGTCAGACCTCCCTAAAGTCCCAGGCCATCAGCCTAGAAAGGGCCTAGCTATGCCAAAGCCCTCACGAGGCCGAAGACACGGGAGGGATCCCAGGGGCATTTGTCTGACCGCAGCAGATCCCCACTGCTCGACTGCAGCTCCCAGAACAACTCCGACCACTGAGTCACAGCACACACCAGCAACACACATTTTCTCTTTAACGACCCACTGCTTTTTACCCACTTGCAGCCCTTCTCCCAGGCTATTGCCCAGGACGGCTGCTGCAAACCTGGCCTGGCCTGGGGATTCCATCCTCCAAAGCCGGGGGCTGCACCCGCTCCAGGAGCAGCAGTCCTGTCCCTCCCCCAAACACCGTCCCGGGCAGGACGTGGGGGTGCCACCAAGACCTGCCGTCCAAGGGGACAAAACCAGCCCCGTCCAGCCCCTGGGCCGAATCGGCGCTGGGGGACAGCTGCCCCCAGCCTCGGTGCTGGCTCCCTGGAAGGGAAAAGGCAGCAGAGCAAGTGCTGGGGAACTGGGGACAATTCCCCTCCATCACGCTGGGAAGCTGCATTTTCCTGCCCCCCTTCCCTCCCCCCAGCCTCTCCCTCCCCACCCGCACTTTACCTTCCAGGTACTGCAGCAGGAGGGGGATCTCGGTCGCCCACGCCGCCCCCAAGGCTCTGTGGATCCTGCCATGGAGGGCCTGCAGCAGCTGCAAGGCAGCGACTGCACGTTCGCCGCTCACGTAAGGATCTGCCGCCACCACCTAGGCGAGGGCAGGAGAGAAGGGTCGCTCCTGCCGCCAGAGCTGCGGCTTCTCCCGGGAGGGAGGGAGGGAGCTCGGCACCGCTCAGCCAGCAGCGGGCAGCCGACGGCTTCACCCGGGGTGCTGCCAGCCCAGAGAAAGGAGTGGGATCCCCGACGGGCTCGGGCAGGCTCGGGCATGCTGCCTCCTCCTCGGGGGATCCCGGCACTGGCCTCAACGGCATCTCTGCCCCGGGCTCTCCCACCACCCCTGGCCAGAAAAGCTCTTTCCCCAGGGCCCCGCTACTCACCAGCAGTCGAGCCAACAGGGCCTGGGGAGCCGGCAGCCGGGCTGTGGGGAGGAAGAAAGGACGGGTGAGCTGACGAGCCCCCACCGTGCCCTGCCCCTCGCGCCTCTGATGCCCTGCACAGGGCTGAGAGCAGCTGTGCTGCCACAGCCCTGACCCGGGAGAAATCCCCAGGGCTGCCCAGCATGAGATGAGGGCAGCTCCAGCATGGCCAGGAACGAGCCCCGGCTCGCCAGGAGAGTGCTGCGAGCAGGAGAGGCGGGCCTCTGCGCCGGGCAAGGGGCAATGCAGGGCAGAGCCCCTCGTGCCCATCAGCAGAGCCTGGCTCTGCCCTGGTTTTCCCGGGCTCGTGCTGGGGGCTGGTGGGATGCAGGGAGACACAGACTGGCCAAACCCCCGGCCAAACCCAGCGGCGCTCACTGGGGCTCCTACCTTGCTCCTGGGAGTCCATGGCATCAGGCTCCTCCTCTTCTTCCTTGCACCCTGCTCTCTCTCGCCTCTCCACTAGGGCTCGGAGACAGCGGGAGAGTGGGATGAGCATGCCGCTGTACTGGGCTGGCACCACGTACTGCAGCAGCCTCGGCCACAGGAGCTGCAGAGAAAAACCGGGCAATTCACCACATTGGCATTTCCACTCAGCTCCAAGATGAAAAGGACAGTCTGCGTTTCCCTGAGCCGTGTGCGCTTCAGCACACGTGAGGGGAGAGGTTCAGGGCATGGGGGAGCACGAGGAAAAATGTCCTGAAGGCAAGAAGTGGCCACAGCAGCAGGACACAGGGCGACTTACTTTGGTCATCCCTCTCAGAGAGACATCCAGCGAGCCCAGGATGTCCACGCACAGAGCTCGAAGAGCTCCATCCTCCGGTGTTTCCCAGGCAAAAAGGCCTCCTGCCACCTGTAAGACAGAGTTGGCAAAAGCCCTGTTACTCTCAGCTCCCGACCGACAAGGCTCAGGCACGGCCTCACCAGTGCTCCTGCACCAACCTCCCAGGAGCACTGACCTCCTGAAGGAGGACAAGGACAAGAACAGCCAGACCCAGCTCGGGAACCACTTCCCGGACCCTGGGAAGGACTAGGAAGCCTGGGAGCAGAGAGAGACACTGCTTGTCTGCACAGTCCCCCAGGGCCCAAATGCTGCTGTTGTGCCACCAAAGCAGAGGCGAGGAACGTGCCCTTCAGCAGGGCTGTGCTCGGTGCCAGCCCTGGCAGCAGCACGCCCAGCCCGACGGATGCGGGGGAGCACCCAGAAGCCCTTTCCTCCACCCTGCTCCCAAAGCAGAGCCTCCCCGAGCCACAGAGCAAAGCCATGCGCACGGATCTCCCAGCTAGAGGGAAGAGTCTCGCAAGTCAGCGGGAGGCTCGGCCATCCCCAGCTTTCATCTCCTGGGCGCCCAGCTGGAAATGCTCCCCAAAGGGACTGCCAGACGGCCTGTCCCCTTGCCAGAAGGGATGCGGGCCCCCAGACTGTCATCGGATGGGCAGGGTGTGCTTTGGAGGGCCCGAGCATGAGAACACCACAGAAAGATCCTCTAGCCCAGCCCACCCACCTGTCTGCATTGGCTGTGTTTTTCTGATTGTCCATCAGCATTTAAGGATGGAGGATGTCCTGTCCCTACAAGCCCTCCCTTTGCAAGGCGGCTTTGTGGAAGGCACCTGTGGGCACAGCTCAGCCCGTGGGGTGCGCAGGCAGCCCCGCAGTCCCGGGTGGCACGCCCGGGTGCAAACCCTCAGCATTCACTGACACCTCCACCAACATCAGCACAGACACCCACGAGCAACGGCCATTTGGAGGCTGCTCCGACGGCAGTGCCAGCCTGGAGCTCTCCACGGCCAAGGATGCCTGCAGGAGCTCTCAGCACAGTCCAGGCACCGGTCAAAGCCCTGGCTGTCCTGCTCTGCCCTTACCAGTCTGCCCGAGCTCCGGCTGAACTCGTTGAAGATGTGCCCCACCACATCCCATGCCCAGCAGCTCTGGGAGCCGGAGCTGAGCAGCTCCCGGATGAACTCCAGAACTGCCCTCCGCACCTGCCAGGGGAGAGCGTGGTTACGGTCCTCCTGTTCAAAACCCAAAGGGAAGCCGCCTTTGCTTGGGGGCAGCCTTTGTGGCTCGCGGAGAGATGACGAGCGCACGGCAGGAGCTTTCGTTCCTGCCATCAGGGCTGGGCTTTAGCACCAGGCTGGATGTGCATTTGTCCCAGAGAGCACAGTGACCTCCCCGCTCCACTCTGCCAGCTCTCCCCGCAGATGGGCCATCCACCCACCGCCTGGGCAACACGCCGGCGCTTCCCCAGGCACCCCAGCTCTGCCCTAAGGGAAAGGCTTCCTCTGCCTCCCCTGGTGGCATGGTCCCTTCCCAAACCAGCTCACCTGGGCACTGGGGTCGTTGCACACTGACCCCACGGCCTCCACCACCTGGGGCAGCTTCTCTCTCACTGCAGGTGCTGGAAGAGATGCAGAGAGGCGTGCGTTGAGGCAGAGCCCCAATGGCAGAAGCTTCCAAGTTACCAAGGGGACAGAAAAGCAGGGCCTGACTGACTTCACAGGAGGCAGTGGAGTAGTCGAAGCGACTCCGTTTCTAGAGGCACAGCTGTTTTATACGGACTGAAAGGTATGGTAATATGGGAACACAGAGGACGAGAGAAACGGCATGGGTACAAGCAGCTCCTGTGCACACCAGCCTGCCCGTGTTACTGAGCTTGGAGCATTGTCCCTGGTGTGCTGCCATTTTGAACTGCCGGGGGAGAGCTCGAGCCCTGTCGCGGGGCGTCAGCTCAGCTGGGGGACCCGCTCTTTGCAGCTCCTTTTGGGTGCAGGTGCACCGCTTTCAGCCCGTTCCTGCTCTCAGCCCAGCAGCCCCAACCCCTGCCTTGTGTCCCTGGTCCGTGGCACTGACCGTCAGAGTGGGCCAGCGCTCCCAGCAGGCCCAGGGCTGCCACGCGACCGGCCTCACTCCCACCGCTCAGCTGGGACTGTAGGAACAGGACCGTCTCCTCGGGGCATATTCGTGCTGCAGGAAAGAAATCGCATTCTGCATTAGCAGGCAGCTGCCCCCCACCCCGACCGCCAAGGACAGGGAGAGAGCTGCCACGGCACTGTGGGGCATCGCCCAGTCTCCTCTCCTTACCCTGCAGCACAACGCAGCGGGACAGCACTGCCTTATGGGCCCGGCCAAGCTCCTTGGTCGCATCAGAGAGCTGTGGGAACAGGGTCCATTTCAGAGAAAGTCGCATCAGTGTTGAGAGGGACTGAAATGAAACGGTGCTCTCCGCTCTCCTCTCCCTGGGTACTCCGGGCACGGGACCCAAGGCCAAAACCCAGCCCACCCCACGGTGGCCCAAGGAACACACAGAACTTTGCAGCAGCCCGGCCTGCCCAGGAGCTGAGGCCGAGCGGCGTCACGACGCTGCCCTTAGGCTGCCGGCGCTCCAGTCTTCCTGCGACTATTCCGAGAGGGAAATTGCTGTGGGAACCGGGCTGCCCCTCGGCTCATTCCAAACAGCCGGGATCAGGCATCCTGCAGCCCTAAGGTGGCACCTGGATCACAAATCCTGGCGTGCTCCTGGCCTGCAGGAAGGTCCCAGCGCAGGGACACCCTGCCCTGCCCTGCCAGCTGGCAGGTCTTTCCCCTCCGTGGCAATCACACCTATGGGCCCCAGGCCGGCGGCAGGGCGCAGGCTCCCCTTACCTGGCGGTGCACAGCGGTGCTGACGGCAAGAGCCGTGCCCCGTGGGACTGGGGCCTCAACTGCCTCCAGCATCTCCAGGACATAGCTGAGGCTCTACAGGGGAGAATGGGGGAGGAAGAGGAGGCTAAAGCCACCTGAAGGCACTTGGGAAAGGAGAAACCCAGCACTTCTGGGACAAGGGGAGCCCCTAACACCAGCTCCCAGGGAAAACCCCAAACCCTCCCGCAAAGGGCTTCTTGTTTGCCCTCCCCTCAGAGCAGCATCGGCAGGGTCTCTTTCCTCTGAACAGAGCCCGCTGTTGACAACTCCATTTCCAGGCACTTCCCACTCATCAGACCTCGGCCCTCACTGGACGGGACTGGACATGACCCTGGGCATTAGGGCAAAGCCCTTCCTGCACACAGAGCCCTGGGGAGGTGGTAATGCCTCCCTTCCTGAGAAGACGAGCCCCAGGGACTCCTTGGTGAGATGAGGGAGGCTTTTCCCGGGCACAGCCCTGTGCCGCCGCCCCCTCTCCCTCTCCATGGAGATGCCAGGAACAAACTGCCGCAGACTCGAGACCCCCCTGGGACCTCTCCGTGGGGCTGGTGGCTTCCTAGGGCTCTTCCTCAAGGCAGCAGAAATAACCTTGAGCTTGAACCCAGCTCTCGCTCAGTCAGAAACAGCCCTGAGTCCACGTCTCCGCACAGCTGTCTGCGTCCCCTCTCCAAACTCCCCGTAATGACGAGTCCCCAGAGCCTCTGCCTTAGGACCACCGCTGGGTCTGAATAGCCAAGGAACATCTCTGCACCACTCTGTACTTCCCCAAAAACCAGGGGCGGAGGCAGACTGCTTTGGTGGCCCTGAAGGAGAACAAGCTCACCTGGGCTGCTCGCACGTCACTGGACGCCTCTGCTATCAGGCGGTTCAGGACACCGCTCGTCAAACAGACGTCCTCTCCCTGCAAGACGCTCTCCAGCTCCCGGTACGTCTCCACTCGGTCACCCTGGGGACAGGCCACAAAGGGGAGTGATGGGACTTGCTTTGCCCTCGTTGCCAGGGACCCACGAGAGAGACCTGCTGTCCCCCAAATCATCTGTGTGACACGGGCACGAGGTACGAGCTGCAGGCATCGGTCAGGACAGCCACGGGGGAACAGCAAAGATCTTCTGCGGCGCCTCCGACATCAGCAGAGAGCCAGACAGGGAGATCGACTCCACCAGGGTAAAAGGCCATGCGGGAGCCCAGGAAGTCACTCCTGAGGACGGGGCACGGCGGAGGTCAGAGGGAGAGCGCCAGGTGAGGAAGGGTGTGACTGTTCACTCGACTCCTGCCTAGATTTTGCCCAGGAGAGCGCTGCGAGCTCCCGGGGAAAGGAGCAGGGAGCGGTGGCATTAGCCCAGCTTGAGCGGCAGGATCGGCGCTTGGGGACAAAGCGCCTGCAGGAGGGCAGAGGTGCCGTCAGGAGAGGGGAGCCCTCAACCCGCCCCCACCTCACCTCATTGTCTTGCAGCCGCTTGAGCAGAGAAGTCCCTGCGGCCGCAAAGGTAGTGACAGCCGCAGGGACAGTCCCCCTTGCCCTGCCTGCATCCTCGGAACGCGCAGGTCTGGACGGGGAACCAAAGCATGAGCAGAGAGCTGGAAGAGAAGAAAGAAATGGTTTTGCTGGCTGCAGGGCTTCGCACCAGGGAGGGGGGAGGATCTTCCCAGCCTCCCCCAGCGCTAACAGTCTGTGCTGGACTGTACTGGCAAGAGGGGAGTCAGTGGGATGAGGGGAGGGAGTCTGGCGCGGGGGCCCTGAGCTGGGCAGGGGAGGGACACGGGGCTCTGCGAGGAGACGCCAGGAGAGCTGAGGCTGAGCAGCCCCGACAAGAGCCAGCCGGGCTGGGTCGTATCCGAGCAGTCCCCAGCTGCCCCATGGAGGGCAGGGAGAGGATGGAGCCAGAGCCCTCTCGGAGGTGCCTGGCAGCAGGATGAGAGGTGACGGGGACACAGCCCCCAGCACCCGGCTGGGGCAGACACTGCCTCCAGCAGGCATCAGCCCCCAACCTCCCGCCAGCCCCTCACCTCTGAGCGCTCTCATCCTCCTCGTGGCAGCAGGATCTCCCGCGTGGACACACTGCTCCCTCCGGGCAAAAGCCACGAGAAACTGAGGCAGCACCAGCCCCAGGAGGAGGATCTAGAGCCCGGCCATTGTGACACCCCTGCAGGGCGCGGCACCTCACAGAGGGCTGCCGTCACACGGGGACCCGTGCTGGGGACACACCATGGGGTGGGGACCGGACACGGCAGCAACCTGGGGACCCCCACAGAAATGCAGGATTTCCCCATTCTCCATCACTTGAATTTGCTTGTGGGCCTCAAAGAGCTTTAGCAAAGGCTGTCTCCAGACAGCCCTTCCCAGCTCTGTCCCAGACCCACGTCCCTCTCCACAGACCCATCCCTGGAAACATTCAAGGTCAGGTGGGATGGGGCTCTGAGAAACTTGATCTAGTTGAAGATGTCACTGCTCATTGCACGGCGGTTGGACTAGATGGCCTTTAAAGGTCCCTTCCAGACCAAACCAGTCTATGATTCTATGATTCTATGACCCGAGGCAACGTGGTCTCCAGGGGACTGACCTCGCCTTTGCCTTCTGCATTTTCCTACCCTGGTTTTCTCCAAAGAGGAAGCTCCTGCCTGTGGCTGTGTGTGCCCTCCCCTGCCTCCTCCAAGAACATTTGCTCCCATTCTCCAGCCAAGACCACACTGGGCAGAAACTGGAGACCTCCAGCCCATTGGACACAACTGTGTCACAAAAAGACCAGGAGACTCGTATTCAAATGGCACATCCTTTTGTTGTTTGCTGGACTGTGGATGAGCATGGGAAAGCTGACCTTCCTAGAAGGTTTTTCAGCTCAAATCCAGATGAAAGGATGACGAGAACTGCCATCTCTACCAGAGTAGGAAATGCGCACCTATCCAAGCCCTTCATGCTACTCGCAGGCATAGGACTGCATGTGGTTCAGAAAGACATTTCCATACAGCCCTCCGGTCTTCATGAAAGGGTGGAGATGTGCTCATCTGTTCGTATTTTGGGTGTGGGGCCGTGTGTGTGTGTGGGGTGTTACCCCTTAAGTCAGGACGCACGTGAATCGAGACAACTTGCTGTTATTTGACCCTAGTTTTCCACGCTGGCTTGTCTGACTCTGCCTAAAGAATAAGGGAGTGGGTAAGGGTAAGGCTGCTGCTGCACCCTGCAAGAGAGGTTGGTCTGCAGAGGATGGTTTTGGAGCTTGTGAGTAACAGGAGGACAAACTGGCCCGTGATTTGCTAATGTGTGGGCCACAGCTTGTCGGGTGTTTTCTGTGTTTAGACTGACCTTTTAGGCAAGCTGTGGCTTGCCTTCTGGGCAGCACCATGTAGGTGACATTTCTGTGCAGCACATTCAGTTTTTTGAAGATGGCCCCAGAGGGCACGTGAAACAACCGCTTCTTTGCAGGAGTATCATTTTAGAGTATTTTCCATCTGTTTTGGTGTGTGAACCTGGGGAGAACAGCAGTCTCGGTAATGGACCTTTCCCTCTGCATGGAGAAACACCACCCCACGATCATAGCATGCACTATGTCACACCACCCACACCGTGCTGCTGATGCTGGCGGCGTTGGGCATACACTGACCCTGACCAGGAGGGTGACCAGTTAACCAGCCACCAGATCCAAAAGGCATGCGATCCTCAGACTGCACAAGTGGGTTTCTTGTCTTGCTGCAGGCTGCACAGAGCAGGCACAGGGCTTCTGACTGGGACCCCCAGGCATCCCCAGCTCATTAACAGCTGCACCTTCTATTCCCTTCTTCACCCTTTTCTCCTGACGCTCCGCTTTTCTGTCTTTTGTCTGGTGGTTTTTCCCTTTATTGTCTCACTAGTTTAACACTAGGTCAACTGCCATCTCCAACAGTTTCTCACTTTGTCACACGGTTAGTTTAATCATGAGCCAGGGTTGGTGAAGACAGTGATGAAAAGAGCTTCTGTAAGCAATGAGAGGACAGACACCATCAAAAAGGTCTATCCTCTCCACTGCCCACCTTAGAAATATCTAGAAATCTCTAAAGGCACAAATAAGGAGTAGCTTAGATGCTCTTCAACATCTGGATGTTTAGAGAAGACTTGTCTGAACGACACTTCAAGCTCTCTGTCTCTTAGGCTGTAGATGAGGGGAGTGAAGAAAGATGTTAAGACAGTGTAGAAAGCAGAGCCTATTTTGTTTGTGTTTCCTACTCTGAAAGCATCTGCTAAGCAACACACAAGGTTGAAGTCTGTTTACAACTGTAACACCAAACAGCGATCAGATGAGAGGAGCAGGCGTAAGCATCTTTTTGCTTCCTGGTGCCGAAGGAGATTTTCCGAGTGGAGGAAAGGATGTAATTGTAAGATGCCAGAAACTGTAGAAACGCCAAGAGAGGATCTGTGGAGAACTCGGCAGTGCGGCCAGTGCAGTATCACCACAGAGTGATGAAGGATTACCAGGAGATGACACAAGAATCGGTAAATTTCGTTAGCAACACAAGAAGTTAGTTGTGATAGAAACACTCAGTTAGGATGCCAGCTTCACATTTTTTTTTGTATCCAGCTCCCAGCTTAAAGCCAAAAGTGGTATTTCCAACTGTGCTGCAATGGAGAAGTTTCCATATTGCTAAATACCAACCATATCTCCAACCCCTGTCTGGAGATAACATTCCCCACAGGCCAGAAAACTGGAGTTACAAAACACTTCCGTGCAGTCCCCACAGAAATGGGCTTTCTGCCCATTCTGAAAGCTGGGAGGGGGAACAGGCCATCAGGTGGGAGAGGTGGCCCAGGAGATGTCCGTGGAGGACTGGAGATGGTAGTCAGCCAGCACCAGCGTAACAACGAGGGGTTCTCGATTACAGTTGCAAACCAGGCCAAGAAGAAAACCAGTAAGACGGGAATCTCCATTTCTGAGAGGTTCCAATCTTAAAAGGGTAAACTCTGTGGAAGAAGTTTCGTTTTCTTTTTCTTCCTTTCTGCATGAGCTCTTCCTATGTGGTGAAAGGAAGAGAAGAGTTGAAGCCACAAAAAATATGATTTCTGTTAAGCTTGAGTAAATCTTGTACATTTAACTTTGCCGAGGGGGAGAGGCAGGGCTCTGGAGTGCGGCGAAAGGAAAGGGACATCCTGGGAGCATGCCAGGGTGTCTGAACATAGGACTCTGGGACATGCCGGAGAGCAACAGGGAAGTCCCAAGGGGACATGAGGGCAAACGGGGACCTTGAGGAACCTGAATTCGGGTTAGGAAGCAAAGGTGCAAAGCTGAAATTAGGAAAATCAACTTCAATCCCCAGTGGGATCGACGGGGACAATGGTTACACCGAAACCTAGGGCACACAGGGAAAGAAGCACTTCACTTTGCTGCACAGAGTAAAGGCTGGCCTATGAACAGAAACACTTGTGAAGCTGTTCTTACAGAACGTCCCCAGTCTAGACTGAAATTACCAGCAACGTACAACACGTCACCTCTGGGAGGTGGATGCAGTTACACATACAGCAACAGCTCTGCAGAAGCTGGGTTTAACAGCCCTTACCCCCGCCTTCTCTCTACCCCACGCACCTCCCTCCACCACACTGACACAGCCATCGCAACGCCACACAGGGAACCCGAACGGGGAACCGACCTGGTGGAAACAAGAACCTGAAAGAAGTTGCACGTTCTTCCTCAGCATGTCATGTACTTGAGACTGCTTCTGAACATAGGCTTAATTATAGCAAAAACATTTCAACTGACAGAAATTGGGTCCTACTACGCCAGCTCAGGTAGATTCCCGAGACTGTCATCGTGGTGGCTGCCGCAATACAAGATGAACACTCATACATGTCATTAGCCATTGGATTTTCAGGTGCTTCTCCCAGGATCAACAGCATAAAACTCAACAATTGTTCTAGAGAAAAGGTGCACATATTTTTAGAGAAGATTACTTTGATCTAAACCATTTACTGAGCTCACTGCAAATGCAATGCTCAGCTCTCCCACTTATTTGAGTCTGTATCCAAACAAATGTTTTTAAAGTACACAGAAAGACAGGGAAAAATATGGGAGAAGCATTTGTTTGAGGTCTACCCTACGTGAAGTCTAATGTGCACGGAAGACTTTTTTTGGTTTGGTTTGGTTTTTTAAGACCAGCATACCTCTGCTGCTGCCGAGGCAAAGGACATTGTCAGGAAACAGCTGCCAAAACACAGCGCAATGACCCCAATAGGAACAGGAGGAACTCGAAATGACAGCAAGCAGAATGTGCAAGAAAATCTCAAACAGTGGAAGGTACCCAAGTAAGTTCCTCAGAAACTTGTGGTCTAGGTGCAGAAAAAGTAAAAAAGATCTATCCTGAAAGAGAGAAGAGCCCTGTACCTAGAGCACAATATTCTGTTATGTATTTAGATACGAATCAAAGGGGTACATTTGTAGAATATCAAAGAGGAGTACTATCTTGTCCTTGTCTGTTTGCCATTTGCATGAAGGGATACTGGGGTTTGGACACGGAATTTTCCCTGCAAACAAGACCTTTACTGAATTTCTCTATCCTTCTGGCAGATCCAGGTAGCTGTTTCTGGAGCACAGAGGGAGAGGGAGGGGGAAGAGGAAAAGGAGAGGAATGCATTTCAAGGGTAACCACATCGTAGCTGTCAAGTTTTTAAAAGGTAACGTGCATGGTGACTGCATAAGCTGTCGTATGATCCATCCAGCTGCGCCAAATGAGAGGCGACTGTATACCCTTTATGACTCATGATGACCCAAATGTGTCTCAATTTCTGATGATTTTTTGGGGTAGGATCTTAGAGACACGTAGCTCCGCAAAAGAGTTGCTGCTCATAAGGTATTTTAAAAACCCAGTAGAACAGCATGGGAAAGACCCCAACAGTAGTAGGTGATATATTATGCTTCTGAAGAAGTAGTCTTTTCCTCTTGATGACGTTTGAAAAATCCACGTATCGCTTTACTCACTGAACATAGCCGAAGCCAATACTGTCAGAGCAGGAGCGGGGAATGGGGGAAGGACAGAGAGAGAAAGTCTGATCAGTGTGTGCTGGTCCACAACAGAAGAAAGAACCAACTACTAAATAGTTCTCCTAGTTTCAAGAAGGATTAGGGCTTACTGGAAAAACCTCACAAATGGGTGAAGCATTGCCACCAAACCAGAATTCTCCTCTTTGATTCACAATGAGCACAGGAGGTTGTGAAGAAAGCAGTGAAACACAGAAAGTGCTGTCGATTGACTTTAAAAACCCTTCCACGAATGTGACAACAACAGTACTTTACAAGCTTTGTCATAGTAGTAATTTTTGAACAGGGTACTGAACAGCATGGGGCAAAAGAAGGATGGGAAAGGACAGTCCAGTTCTCCTTCGTCTCTCAGACCCCCAGATACGAGGCTAGCAAGATATGCGACAAACACTGAAAGTATCCTGAAAAAGGCCGGTTTTAAAAAGTGTTAAACTGAAAAGATGAAACCAAAAGAAAACCAAACTGAAAAACCAAAACCACACTCCCCAAACCAGAGCAATTGCACGTGATGGAGGTGCTCCAACCGCGTACAGAGAAATCTAAGCTACGGATCTCAACACAATTTATGAAACATTTTCATAATCAAGCAATACAGGAAGCTCCTTCCAGGAATGGGGAAGACAGTCTAAGCTCTCAGTTACTATGGTATTGGCAGATTCACGTCACACCAAGCCAACTCATGCCAAAACGAACAAACAAATCCAAAACAAAAAACACCACATGAAAACCAAAACAAGACATTCCCAAGCAGCCCAGTCTTCCATGTTCCCCTCACTGCACTTCTATGAAACATCTCACAAATCAAAGAAAGTTAGCAGAATAATGCTCTTCCTCTAGTACAGAACGTTTCTTTAACTTTTTTAACAGTATATGAAGATGTCCAAGACTTAAACGCATTACATTTCAAACTACACAGTGCCTAAAGAGCACAGAAATAAGAAAACTCTCTTTCTGGAGTAATTTCTACGCTGCAATGCTAAGAACCAATTTTTTTAGCAGTGCAGTAAATGTCGAAAATGTATCAGACTAAACGATGCCAAATGCCACTGAAAACACTTAGGACACCACTTTCTGTTATTGCTATTCAGTGTATATTCGTTCTGTCACATAATTACCATCTGGAGAATTCAGAGACTTACATTTATATAATTTCATAGTCTTTCATGGGACTATTTAAAGGAACTACCAGACAAAAATACAAAGAGACTCTCTCTTCTATTTTTAATCACCCTCCAAAATATTAACAAGTTATGCTTTGCAAGGCAGCTAAATAAAGAAATTAGAATGAGTGCATAATACTGAGCCCCTTCTACAAAAACGATTCAACTAAACATGAATACGGGTTAAATACTTTCAATACTGCACATACTAAGAATTCCTTCCTACATTACAGAAACACACATCTAGACTCATACTGAATGGCTTTTACACAGATGAAAACACCGGTACAACAACAGGGCAAAACATGAGCTTTGAAAAAGGAAAATAAAGACAAAACTAACACTGACAAAGAAAGGTATAAGATGAAAAATACCAGGTTAGATCTTGCAGTGTAGTATTTTTCTTCTGAATCATCCAAAAATCACTACTGCCAGGCTGTTCGTTAGACAGAGATCAAGACACTCAAGTTATTTACACTGTGACTGAAAGCCAGGTAGACACAAAGGGAAAGTTTCTTGCTAAAAAAAAAAGTTGTTAGTTGAAACTCAAACCATGTTAAGCCAGTTCTGGGGATGGAGGTAAAACACAGCGAAGGGTACGGTCACATTACCAGACACTACCAAGTCACACCAAAAGAATGGATTATTGTTCACCACCTGAGCTATGGCAATGAGCGACAAACTGCCTCAGTTAGAGGCAAGTACGTGCCAGTTCCACATCTCCGTGCACCACCACCAATAACTCCTCATGCTGCAGCGGTCCAGTCCTTTGGCTTATAAACATCAAATTTAAGCATGCTTTAGTGAGACAGAAGCAAAAGGGTCAGAAGAACTGCTGTAATGAAAAGGGAGCCACACTGTTAGTGCTGGAGGAAGAGACAGGCATCTCTTGCTCCCGCTTGCATTTAAAAGACTTTCTCTCCCAGAGCGTGTAGGTTGTTACAAACTTCTCCCTCAGCTGCTTTGTGCTAAGGCTCTTTGCTGGAGCAGCCATTCTTTGAACAGATCTCGAGTTTGCATTTGACAAGCCAATTTAAATTGTCCATTGGTTCTATATCTAATGACAAAATACAGTTTTCCTTTGGTCTCTAGACCCAACATCATCATTTTCAAAATCATAGCTCTGTTTTATCTGGAAAGGACAGATCAGGACTGCATGCTTCATTCTGATAGGAGCAGTGGACCAGTTAATTGCCCTCTTCGGAAAGGTCCAAACAAGCAATCAGGGATCTTCCTTACAGGCAGGGAGATGAGGCAAGTTCTTTGGACAGGTTTCAAACACCCAAACTCCAACAGCAGCAGACAATACTAAGAGATTTCCTTATCAGCAGAATTAATCTGGATCATTCAAGTCCCTTCTTCGAGCAGCAAGGGCTTCTGCCATTCCAAAGTGCAAAGGCCCTGACTGCTAACCCACAAGGTAGGAGAAGGCTCTGTTCCTCCCTCCCAACAACACCTGCCAAAGAAGTGCTCTCAAAAGTTGTGCTTTAGTCCCTGCAGAAAATCCCTCTCCCCGGTTTAGCAACTCAGGTTCCTAAGGTGCAAGGAAAACACATCTCTGCCCCATGAAGTTGTCCGCTAACTGGTTTGGTTTGGTCAGTAACTGATAAAGCAAGAAAGAAATGGAAAAAGTATTTTTAAAACTTCAGCTTCTGCCTTAACATCTCTTTGCAATTATGATTCTGTGTCTGTAGAAATAAATGAAATTCTTAAGGAGCCAAGCATTATAATTTGAACTATACGATGCTACCAATTGTATTTTCTTTATAATCCAGACAATGCAACAGGGAAGCAAAGCCAGGATAACTTGGAACCAGTTCAAAAATCTTTTGCAGTTAACTGATGAGTTTACGGTAAAACACTGACTTCATTACCATGTTTAATAAACACTTGTATAACCAGGGCTCCGAAATGATGTTATGCAGTCATGTCAAGGTCTAAATAACATATCTGAAACAATTGCCTAAGTCCTACATGAGATGTGGTAAGCTATTCTCCTCTGTCTAAAACGGGCACTAGAACCTGCAGAGTACCTGTCCAGCCGCTGCTGAGGAAGAGCAAGATCACGTACAACCTCATACCCCCAGAGCCAGCTGACCCACTGCCAAAGGACAAGGCACCGGGAAGGAGATTTTAGTACAGCGACAGAGCAGTACAAGGAAACCTACGCCAGAAATCCCACTCACGTGAAGTTTGTAGCCTTCAGAAGAGGAATTACATTCCTAGCTGCACACCCTTCCCAAAACCAACTCAGAGCAAAGCCAATGTCCCTCCCACCTATGCACTAAGCCACCTGCCTTAGAAAAACAAAGAGAACACACAAGTCTGCAGTAAGGAAGCAAAGGAGTGTCTTTTTTATCCAGGAATGTGAAGAAACTTCACAAGTGTGGAAAGCAACAGTCTCCACAGAAGAGAGGAAGCTGCTGCAATCGTGTGCGTGAGGCAGCACAGACACCTTTTCCCTCACTGCTCGAGTTCCCACACCCCTTCTACTGACAGGTCCATAGGATGAAAACATTGGCAACACACCTTCACAGAATACATCAACCGCCAGACTCGGTGTGGCTCGGGTGTCATGCCGGGCCACAGAAAGATTGTTTGCCTGGGAAAATCACAACCCCACAGAAATTCCAGTTTTTAAAATGCATCATACCTCTTTCCCAGGCTCTCCATTTTATCATTTCCGTTCTCAATCAGTGTCAATACAAGGACAAGGGAGAGGAACATTTGAATATGCACAGGCATTCTACAATTAAAAAAATAACTCTATAAATAAGGGGAATTATATACTTGGCTATGAGGTATAAAGGATAGAGGAAACCCACAGGACCAAGGGCTGTTGCTTAGCACATACATCACACCTGGCAGAGCCCACAAATAAGGGGTCTTGCTGCATATCCTGCAATGGCACCAAAAGATCCAGGACCAATATGTCACTTGTCAGAAAAATCACTACCAACTTCAGTAGCGCTAAGGAGGTCTGCTACACACCTTGGACTTCTCCTCCTCCACAGACATTTGCAGGGAATAATGTGCAGAGCATAGCCCATGCTGCTTGTAACTCACAAACTCACCATGTGGCTCCGTCTCTTTCCTCAAGGGTGGACCAAATTTTACTTGACCAACTAAACAGGAGAAAAGGAAAACAAGAATCTAAGCTGGACTGCAATTAGACCCAATTCAGCTCCAAAGGCTAACAAAAAAAGACAAATCCCGTTTAATGAGTGCATCACAGCCCCACTGATGCAAACTTCTGACACAGGCACACCCCCAACTTGTGCCTGCTGGAAACTAAGGGGCACAGAAAGTACTCTTCCATCACAAAGGCTGCACGATCGCCACTTGCCCCACCTAGTCATTAGAAAGATAAGGAAAACCATTCAGCAAACAGGGCCGTCAAGTGCCCTCTTTAGAGCAGCAATACAGATGTAATTTAGATAAAACACACAGCCATTGTGGGAATTTGCTCTTGGACCTGTTCTTCGGGGAGATCACTAGCACTAAAGAGCCGTATATGAAGTTTGGAGAGAGCTTATCGCATCTTCCAGGAAAGCTCTTTGGCAGACGCTCTTTAACACTCCTCCCCTCAATTTTAGCTTCAGGAAAGACAACGAAAGCGAAAGCGCCAAGGATTGCTCTGATTTAATTCAAACAAAAGAATGACTGCAGCTTGGGGGATGGAGTCTGCTTGTAATGGCCAGCGATCAACCACCTCCTTTCCTGATTTCTACAGGACTGTTTCTGTTCAAACTACAAGAGACTAAATTAAGACAGAAAAATCTTCCTCTGCCATTCTGCTACCTAGCACAATCTGGCATCACTCTGAATATCCCTGCTGCAGTGGCGTATGAAGCGATACCAACCAGCTCTCAGAAGAGCTCAGGTTGCGTCCTGTTCAGTTAAGATGAAGCAATAGTGAGATTTGCTGAAGTGCTGACAAAAGGTGTATTCAAATGTTTTACACTAATGTTTCTTTGGCATAGTCATCTAGAACCTATATCCGTAAGTGAAACAGCATAAGTTTTTCTTTTCCTCTGTATCACTAAAAATGTTTCTATATACGTCAGCTAGGCAGAATACTAGTTGAAATATGTGAATATCAATGATTATTTTAAGAATATTTAATGTTGTCATATCACACATGCTTACAGTTTATTTCAGAGCGTGTCTTTTCTCTTCTCCCATTTCTACTTCTCAAATGAATCCTATGAGGCACTACCAGAGGCTAGAGGTGAACAATAAAACACTTCAATACCAAAATAGATTCACTTGAAACCCAGTATTGTGTACCTGGTTTTTAGCAGGTTTCTTTAGCATAATAGCAACAAAGAAAGACAGAAATCAAGCGGAAGCTAAAAATAAAGATTGCATGTATGTTTTTGTACATGAAAGTTAGAATTATTTGGAGACATTTTATCTGTAGAGTGTCCTCACCTTCAAGACAAGGGGTTTTAAAACACTGGATTTGAGCAAGTAAAGACAATGCTGGCCAGCATTTGTCTTTGCTCAGATAACATTTCCTTTTTGGCCTCTCAGTTTAACGGTATTGATAGTTGGAAAGTCTTCACTAACATACAGTTAAGTATGAAGACAGGATGCACTGACAGAATATCTGTTTTCTCTTGTTTATGAAACACTTCAGTCCTGCACTGCTTATCACCTTACAGAAGCGTGCTGGTTTTTCCCAGCTGTTAAAGCAGAAAATCAGAAATTTTGTCTTTGACAAAACCGTAGGTGAAATGGAGTTTCAGAGTATTCCAAGATAGAAAATAGAATCTGCAAGAAACACATACCAAACCGTTTGACAAAAACAACTACAGGATCATTCTCTTCTTCTCATAGGAAAGCAAATTAGGAACAAAAGAACAAGTTCTACAGAGGTAGAAAATGATTTTTACGAATGCTTGCTTTGCAGATGAATGGAAACATAATTCCACAAAGAAACAGAAAGCAGAATGCACGACAGAACTCGGGACTGGAGAAGCAGTCCACACATACTGCTGCAAAATTGTTGAAGGACAACCACAAACAAAATTTTAAAGTGTTTTCATCTCTTTCTCTTTGAGCGTCTCTCCCCCAAATATAATGAATTTTGCTAAGGGCCTGGACGTGTGACAGAGCAGCACAACCAAAAGTAAAAGCAACCCTTGAGCCTGTTCCCAGATCACAAAACATTCTGTGCCTCAATGAACCATAAGCATTTAGTTTTGTCGGCAAATGAAACCTTAATCTGATCCTGTGATTAAAACGTATTCCTACCTCAGGATCATCGTCATCAAAATCACGGTAAGTGGAATGATCAGGATTATTCATTGTATCCAAAACTTCAATAGCAAGACTTGGATTTAATCGCTGGGTAACAAAAAGGATGCTGAAAGACAGAAGGAAAAACACAGATTAAAATTCCAACCGCTCATATTAAGCACATTTTAATTTTAGAACTTAAAAAAAATCCCATACATAAATTTATACCTGTAGTAACTTTTCAGCTGTCGGTCTTTTTCACAGTTTTCACAGAATGATGGAAACTATTGGAAGTGGTAAACATGAGAATCAATTGCCCAGTGAAATACATGATCATTATCTACTGAAACAGAAAAGTACTTGCCATTTCATTTTGTCCCTTAATTCAGGAGGCTGGCAGTTGCTTTTCATCATTAGCAAAAGCGCTCTAAAAAAACCAACAGTATTTCTGTGGGTGACATGGCACTACATTATCTCCCATGAATTTTGAATACATTGTTTAGTTGGCAGGAAGAAGTCCATCCGTTTAAGAGACGCTACCAGGACAGCATGACGCATTTATGCAGCAAAAGGAGTTGTCATAATTTCTATCACGTACATCCAGAACACTTACAACCCAACACCCTCGCAGTACCCCCAAACACCACAAGCACCCATGTACCCACTACTCCAAATGGACGATTTGGGAAGCTGTACTTACACACCGCGCTTTAACCCCTTGCTAACCTCACGGGATGTAGGTCAGACATTGGAGGCTGAAGCTCAGCAAGCTCTGTAGCAGTTATTCCAGCTGCCCACAGATCACAGAGGTGCTTATAGCCACCTTTTCTTCCTACCGCAGCAACTTCTGGCGCCATCCTAAAGGGTAAAAGACAGTTTTAGATAAACTTCTCACCACAAATCAAGCATTCTACTCTATGCAGCGGTTTACTACTCTTTTTCCTAAAGCTCTCAATCTATAAGCTCACAGCATATACACTTCCACACGTGGATATATACACAGGCGTGCTTGTGTGCGCACACATGTGTGTATGCTGGGCTTGTGTCATTCCAGCTCGGCTCAGCTGCTCTGGGCTCGGCTTGGCCCGGCGGGACTCAGCCCGGCGGGACTCGGAGGGACTTGGGCGACGTGGGAATCTGCGCGGCGTCTCCCCTGGCAGCCTTCGCCAGGATGTTCTGAATTTTAGCTTTTGCAAACGCGGGGTGGTGAAGCCTCGCGGAGCGGGATAAAAATAGAGCCGTAAAAAGAGGCAAATCCTCCCCCTCCCCGCCAAAAACCCGGCGTGGGGCGTAGCTGGAAACAGATGCGAACGTGTCGGCAGCTCAGCCGGGCTCTGCAAAACCTCCGCTCTCCCCTCTCTGGGGCGCAGGGTGCTGCTGAGGAAAGAAAACCACCGAAATTACGGATTGCACGGCCACGGGCTGTGCTCAGCCTGCTTCTGCAGGGCTGCCAGGGCACAGGGATGCTTCTCCCCTTCCTACCTGGCTAAAGAGCCGTGCGTTTGCAATTCCCGAGACTTCAGCATCTCGCCCCAAATTGGGTCCCCAGACAGGCTGGGGTACGTATTTTGATGCCAAAAGAGGCTTTTGCTGCACTGATCCTCTGGATCCCCCCCTCCCACCCAGGGCCTGTGCTCGTGCCTGCCTTGGAGGAAGGCAGCAGGCAACAATAGTGCCGATGGATTTCCTAGGAAGGATGGGAATCCGCTACTGCCTCATTTTTCTTTGTTAAGGTTAATCAATAAGCAAAAATGCAGCAGGGGTATAGCTCAGACAACGTACAGGAGAAGAAAACACCCAGCAGAGCTGCAAAACCAGGAGCGGTTAAGCTTGGTGGCGAGTTTAGAGCAGGCTGAGGCTACCGCACGGAAAGGTGAAGCATACGGAAGATAACCTGCAAGCAGGAACGAGCAGCAAGGGGTTTTGTTGGGCCATTTCTGCATCAGTATTCATTTTGCTAGTTTAATTCTTTTCCTCTCATTCCTCACCCCACCTTCCAATTTCCTTACAACATCTTGGGGAAACTGAGGCAGCCCAGCAAAGTAACTACACGTGGGGTGCTTGGCTAGGAGTGACGTTACCTACACCATCAACTTCTCCCGTGTCAGCCCCTGCAGACCAGTAACCCCAGCTTTTATTTAGAAATCCCCAACCTTTCCGGCCAGCCATGTGCTGTAAACATCTCAGGGGGGATCTAAACCCAAAGGTATGCCAGGTGAATTATGGCTACGCTCTGGATGGTCTCCCCCGGGGTTTTCCATGGCATCCCAGCACCGCCGCTGCAGAGCACCCAGGAAAAAATCCAAATCACCCTTTTCTTCTAATTCCCCTTCTCTCCAAGAGGCAGAAGAGCATTTCTGAACGTCAACCCTCTTGCACAGCTCCATGCCAGTAGGGAAGGAGATGGCAGAGAGATGGCAGAGCCACCGACCATCAGGGACCAGAGCGCTGAGCTCAGAGCACTCAGGGGCAACAGGTCTCTCCTCTCTCGCTTGCTTGGCTCCTCTGCTCCCTGCTGTCGCACTCCTGATCCTGCGAAAGCTGTCCGAAACTGGCTCCTTCGAGAGCAAGTGGTCCCTTGTGCAACATCAGCTGTCTCCCTGCCTTCTGGGCAAAGGATGAGTGTGGAGGGGTTTCCCTGTTATCCTTGCCAGTTTAGTAAATCTGAGCCATCTGACAACAGCCCAGCTTTTCTTTCCTACCTTTCACGGACGCCCTGCACCCTACAGGCTCTCACCCGGTGTTTTCGAGGCTGCCCTAACGTTTTCCAGACAGTCTGGAGGTGGGACCTCATCCTACACTGCCATCTCTGCAGATCTGTGATTACACAAACGAAGCCGTAGACAACGTAAAGGGAGTGATTCGGCTCACTGAGAACAAAATCCCTCAAAAAGATGTCGATAGGAAACCCCTATATTGCACCACACCTCAAGTTCGGTCCAGGCTCTGCAGCACTGCACGTTCTCCGGAGGGATACAGCAAGTCTGCACTCAACACGTTTCTCAGGGACTTCTCGCAGCCTCCCCCGGAGTAATCCACCGGCTCCTGGGATATCCACGGACTGCCGGCTGGAAGCAATGACCTCGCGTGTGTTAGCGCACCCATGTATGGTGTCAGCCTCCCGGTAAACATCCCATAGTGTGAGGAGCTCAGAGGGTACGCCACTGTCCCCGCCATCTCCGGCAGGAAGCCAGGCAGGAGAGACCGGACCGAGCCGGAGAGGAAAGTGCCTCCTGTGAAACAAAGGGTCATAACCGTTTCTCCTTACAAAGCTGCGGAGAAAGGAAGGAAGAGATGTGAGCAAGAGCTACCCTGTACGAGGTGGCAGATGGTTTCGGCATCCTTTTGGAGGGGGCTCGCTCCTCCCAGGCAGAGCAGAGCTGAAGACTAGGCTGGAGGGCTTGCACCTATGCTGTCACGGAATCGCAGAATGGTTTGGGTTGGAAGGAACCTTTTAAAGCTCATCTAGTCCAACCCCACTGCAGCGAGCAGGGACATCTTCAACTAGATCAGGCTGCTCAGAGCCCCCTCCAACCTCACCTGGAACGTTTCCAGGGATGGGGCATCTACCACCTCTCTGGGCAACCTGTGCCAGCGTCTCACCATGCTCATGGTAAAAAAGTTCTTCCTTCTATCTAGTCTGAATCTGCCTGCTTTTAGTTTAAGACCGTTGCCCCTTGTCCTACCGCAACAGGCCCTGCTAAAAAGTCTGTCCCCATCTTTCTTCTAAGCCCCCTTTAAGCACTGGAAGGCTGCAATAAGGTCTCCCCGGAGCCTTCTCTTCTCCAGCCTGACCAACCCCAACTCTCCCAGCCTGTCCTCATGGCAGAGGTGTTCCACCCCTCTGATCATCTTCGTGGCCTCCTCTGGACCTGCTCCAAAAGGTCCATGTCCTTGTTGTGCTGAGGACCCCAGAGCTGGACCCAGTGCTGCAGGGGGGTCTCACCAGAGCCGAGGGGCAGAATCACCTCCCTCGACCTGCTGGCCTTGGTGACAACCTCTCTTGAGTCATCGGCTACTTGTCCCACAGTTGGCAAAACACTCCCAAACTTCTACTTGTCCCAACTTCTACACAGTTGGCAAAACACTCCCAAAATAAAGCAGGCAGCTGGATTCCTGTTCTACAAACCGGATAGGCATTTGCACTATCACCCCAAGATCCTGGGCACAGCCCTGCAGACCTTGTCCCTAAAAAGCGGCCAGAAGATAACCAAGGACAGACTCCTGGACCACATCAAGCTCAGCTGGCCAAGGTCAGCACCCAGCCACCCTCTCCCGAGGCAGCCGGAGCAGGTCGGGAGGAGAGATGTCGGGTGTCCCAGGCGGCGCTGGGCTGGCCCCGGCTCATTGTGTTTGGAGAAGGCGTCGAGGGCAGCTGACCTTACATAACCGGAGAACAAAGCGGCTAAATAAAAACTGGAGCTGGGAACGGGCTGCGGAAGTGGGACATGGCTTTCCTGACTAATCAACCAGCATCTGAAGGAAACTGAACTCAATGGCAGGGAAACAACTGCATAAACACATCCCGAGGGAAGAAAGGGAGCGAGAGGAAGCGGGGGGAAGACCAGGAGGGCACCAGCCCCTTCCGCCTCCCCTTCTGCCCTCACCACTCGGGTGGCAAAGCCTGGAGCACTGGGATGGAGAGCGCAGCATGGAAACCTGCTGCGAGCTCAAGGGCTTTAAGGGTGCCCATGCTCGTTTACCTGCAAAGCCACCAACTGCACGCTCAGACGGGCCTCAGGGGTAGGAGGGGAGCGGACCTGAGATGGCTCAGCCGGCGCAGCTCTCCTCCCGCTGCCAGCTCCGATGGCATCTCGGTCTAAAGTGTGACGAAGGGAACAGAGCGATTTAACCCTGGGGAGAAGCGCGGGTACCCTGCAGCCTCCCCTCCAATGGTGCAATAGCATCCTACCGCTGAGACGGCACCGTCCGAGCCAGGGTGCGCTAGCCGGGGAGGTGTGCTTGGGGAGCGCTCCCATACATCCCAGTGCAAAACCAGTGACCGCAGAAGGGGTACAGCCTCTCTTCGGTGCCAGCGCCTCATGATTTTTGCCTGGCAAGGGTTGTACTCACAAACGCGTCAGCCTGCAGGGCAGTTTGGGTTCACTCACTCTCACCGTACATCGCTACCCTGGAACCACGCAGACGCAGGGATTTCTACTAGCCACCCTCCCACTCCAAAAAAAGCCCCGCCAAAACAACCCTCCAACAAAAAGAGTTTTTTCCGAAGCCTCCGCTTTTCCAGGCGTAATCCAGGAGGGTCCTGGCCCAACTGTGACCCCTCATTCCCCTGGGAGCCGGAGCCCAGCAGCCGATCCGCTCTCAGCCCTGGGTGGTCAGAGCCGGACCGGACCGGGGCCACATCCCTCCACGCTAAACGTCCCGAGGCCAACGAACCGGCACCTCTTCCCCTCCCCAAAACCAGCTGCCTTTGGGTGAAAGCCAACCACCCTGCAAAGTTCAGCCCCAAATAAATTTCCAAAGAAACAATTTTCCGGTGCATTACAAGGACGGGAAAAGTAGGTGAGGAAAGCCAGCGCCTGTTAGGACCTGCGTGGGGGCAAGTTGCCCCACCCTGGGGCAACAGAAGCTCTGGCTCCAGCAGACCTCCTCAATGTGGGGAGAGCCAGACCCTTTTCAAACGTTACGCTTGAATAAGTGAAGCCAAGCTGCTCTTCCAGCTAGCTACCAGGGGCCACGGCAGCTGTTAGGATCCACGCCATGCAGCCTGCTATTTTTAGATCATCCACAAGGAAGGAAACCTCAGACAACCGTCAGCATGAGCTGAACTGCAGCTCCTCAGCTGCTTGGCCAGCGCCGCAGGAGCTGCTCCACCCAGGCGGTCTCACTTCTGACACGGGGAGGATGGATGAGACTTGCAGAGAGCTCGGGGAGGTCACCGGCATTGCAGCCCCCACCCCTCCATCGCAGAGCCTGGCTAGGGCTGCCAGCCTGAAACGGGTAGAAAAAACCAACAAAGCCCACCCAAACAACCCCGAACCTGAGCTGGTTGATGGTGCGGACCTTTCTAAGCCCAGGGAGGGGTGAGTGATCTGGGATGGTCAGAGAAAACAAAGCCCAGGGAGCGGAAAGCAAAGCCTCCCTCTCCGGCGGTGATTTTGCAAGGCCCTGTGGCCGCATCCTGCGCAGGGAGAGGCAGCCTTGGCTCCGCGCTCGGGTTGCAATCCAAAGCTGCCGTGAAACGTGCTTTTGGCCGGGACAACCTGGCCCGGGGAGTACAACAGGGAGGCCCTTAAATAGCAGCAGCAGCGGAGAAGGGGCAGCCAAGCAACTGCAAAGATGAGCCACAGACAAGGGAAGGTGGAAAAAAACTTCCCAATGTGCCAGGATGATTAATAAAAGGCTTTTTTTAAGCCCCCAAGTCCCCGAAAAATAGGATTGTCCCTCTTCATCTCTCTTCTGAGGTCCTACCTGACACTCAGAGCACCACAGCAGCTCATAGTCAATGTGGGCAGGCAACACGGGCACAGACTGAACCCCGTGCAGATCCATCCATGTTTTGGACACCCGGGCTTGCAGCCAGCATCCCGTCCGGAGCTGCTTTTAGAGGCTCTGAGAACTTTTACAAGGAGAGAAGAGGCTAGCACCCAAGGTCCCATTAAAAACAGGACAAGAATGACCTCCCTCCACACTGGCCTCTGTAGCATCCTGCTGCTAGACAGAGTCCTAAATCCCCAAAACATGACCTAGAGGAAAGAGCAATAAAAGCCCTGGTCCGCACCATGGCAGACGCAATCCCCAAGTGATGCCAGGTGGGGATGGATATATTGATTTATGACTGCGAGAGAGGCTTCTCCTTCTGCCCGAGCAAATCTGACCGCTGCCGCCGAGCATCGAGTGAGCCCAGGGAGCGGGGTGGCACGGAGCTGTGGCACTCACCGGAGGAGCTCAGCTGGCCAGCCCTGGCCGGGACGTGAAGCTCCACCGGGCCGGGTCGCGCATCGGAGCCATCGGAGGGACCGTGACCCTCCGTCTGTCCCGCTGGGGAAGAAGCAATCTCAGCCAGCACTTCCAGGTCCTTCAGGATAACCTGCGGAGAGAGGGATGGCGCGGGGTGAGCAGGCACAGGGGCAGAGGCAGCCGGCGGGGTGAGCTTTCCTTTCCAAACCCACAGCCGGAGAGGGTGAGATGGGAAGCAAACACCAAATCCCAACACATCAAGAGAGGCGTAGGGAAAAGAGGGCTACTACCTATGAAGTTCAAAGTGGCAATTTCAAATGATTGCAGAGGGGATGGGGCAGGAAAGAGAAAAGGGGAGGAAAAAAAAAACAGTTTCTGCTCTGCAAGTCCCGAGGGAGCGTGTGAAATTAAACCTCATTTACGCAAGCAGGAGCAGGGCTTGCTTCTCCCTTTTCCCACTCTGGGGATGTCTAGGCTTTGCTTCCCCACTCCCCTTCATAACCGCAGATTTGGGACAACCTCAGCAAGAGCACGGGGATGCTCTCGGCGGCAAACATCCGCCTGCCCGCCCAGCTCGCCCCATTCCGGGCAACGTCTGAGAGCAGGCTCGGCTGCCTGCGCCCGGGACGGCGAGGCAGAGCTGCCATTCGGATTTCATAGCTCTTTCCTTCCAGAAGTCACCGAATTAGTCTATATATAGCATTTCTGGAGAAGTTATGACAGGGTGGGTTGGTTTTTTTTTGTCCTCAACCCTTCTCATGTCTCAGGCTATTTTGGGTCCCCCCTCATTCAAGTGTCCTTGGGTCTAGATATTTCATCAGCCAGCCCTGATGCCCGGAGTGTAGCCGGGCTGTGCGGAGCAGAAAGGCTGCCAAAAAGGGCCAATTGCCACATCGAACCCATCAGCATCCAGCACAGCACATCCCCGACCACCCCTTGCCCACCAGCACCGCAACCCAGGCTTTCCACATGTTCTCACAAAGGCACCTTTCTGAGGAGCTGCAGTTATACGGGAGTTTTAGCTTCTAAGCTACCAAAACAACCCCCTTACCCCGAAAAAAAGGTCAATTACATCTTTTTTTTTTTTTGATCATGCAGAACTTGAAAACATGAAAATCAGAAAGAGGAGCCCCTGGGTTTCTCTGCTGCAGATATCTTAAGCTGGTGGGGTGGTGGGTTTTTTTGTAATTAGGGCTGATTTTTAAGGCCCCAGCAGCCTTTGAGCAGGCATCAAGGTGTCCAGGCTTCAGCGCAGAGCCGGCCGTGGGGAAGCAGCCTGCCGCAGGCACCACGAGGCTCCAGCACACTTGGGAAGACCCTCTGCCTCATTGACATGATTAAGTCCCAACCCGTGACTCCCCCAGGGATGAAAAAACCATAAGATAACAACAACTTGTGCCATCAGGAGCTATGATGCTGCTGTCCCCGAAGAACATGGCACCTCCGTGACGCTGTCAGGGATGGGACCTCGTTGCCATCATGGGACGTCACTGGCACCGCCAGCCTTCAACCTCTTCCAGGGAAGCGATGCTACGGTCCTCGGCAGAGGAAAGACCTTGTTCCTCCCTCTCCGCCTGGCTTTGCGGGCTTTCAAGCACCAGTGGCTCAGATAAAGCAATGCTGATGGTTTCATTTCAAGCAGAGGATGCCCCTGAGCAGACCTCTCAATGCCCTACGTAGATTCTCTAGTGGCTCATCACGCGGCTCAGCTGAACGTGCAGCCTTCGAGCAGGGGAAGGCACTAATTTGGGTCTCAAGCTCTCACAGCTGGGGAAATAATACCCATGGAGGTTTCCAAGTCTCATTGTCTTTGGCTAAAACTGGCAAAGAGACTCAGGGCTTGGCTACTGGGGCCGGCAGGCGGGTGGGAGCCGGGACTCTTGCTCATGCTACTGATTTTGCTGAACGCAGCACGCATGCCAACACAACCAGGATGACGTATCCTACCATGCCAAGGCTGTATCAACATATGGCTGCTGTACCGCACGAACCAGCCGCCTGTGATTGCCACCCTGCTGCATTTGCTGCTGCTGCCACGATGCCCCCCTAGAGCCCCCCCACCCAGCCGAACGCTCGGGCTATCGTCCAGTGTAGCTTTCACCAGCAGCTCCCGCAGCATCAGGAAACAGAACCAAGGCCCTGGGCTGGGCAAAAATCACTCCTGCTGCTTCCCAAAGCATTTAGAGCCATGTCTTATCCCGTAAGGTCGGATCCTTGATCCAGCCTCCCAGAGCCCTGTGCTGAGCCCTATCTCTGAGATGCTGCTTGGGCTCGGGATGCTCCAGCCAGGCTGCCAGGGCAGCAGTGACGGGCACCACCGAGGGCACGGCTCGACCTCTCCAGCTTTGAAGAGGCTAAGGGGTGGCTCCCCAAGCCAGACATGTAGGTCACAGGCAGGAGGTAGAAAAAGCAGCATGGGCTGGATTTTGCAATCGGAAAACGTGGAGGAAATAAGAAGCAGGAGGGACGGGTGCACGAGCACCTGGAGGAAGAGGAGGAGGAGGAGCAGGCGGCCGCGAAGACCTGGGGTTTTCCAGCCGTGGGAAAGAGGCAGGGAGCTCCGGCTCCTGCTGCTTCTTCCCCGCATGCTCCGGAGTGGGTTCCCAGCCGGGGACGGAGGAAAGCCAGGAGCGCTTGGTATGCGCTGCACATCCCTGCGCTAAGCAAAGCTGGAGCCAGCAGCTGGCTTTGTGCGAGCGAGGAGGCTGTAAGAAAGCAATATCCTGCCATTGCCATGGCAACGGGCCGGCTGCTCCAGGAGCGAGTCGGTCCCATCCGTCAGGAGCCGAGCGGCCGTCGGACCCGACAGCGCTGGAGCACAAGGGCCAGAGCTGTTCCCAGCCGCTGGGCGAGGGCATGATCCCGACCGCCAGCCCGGAGGAGCAGCCACCAAAGATGTTTTCCCGGCCCAGAAGGGATTTCCATGAAGGTTTCCCGGTGGCGATGAGATGTAGGGCGCTGTGCCCCTGCTCCGGGTGAGCGTGGGGCTGGTTAGCGTGAATTGGAAGGAGCATCATGATGGATGGGGAGACCCGGCCGCCGTCGCGAGCTGGTCCCGGCACGGGGACGAAGGGCAGCACGGAGGAGGGTGAACTCTTTGCAGGGCCAGGGGACAAGGAGCAGGTTATCAGCACCGCAGGGGGAAAAGCAGGGGGAAAAGCAGGGGGAAAAGCAGGGGGAAAAGCAGCCCCCGAATGGCGTGTGGTGGATGGACGCACCTCCCGCGTGCAAAGCATCACCTTGATGCTCCTTGGGAGGACTTTGCCATGGGCCAGGGTCACCCCAGCGTTTTGGCCAGAGGCAGAGGAAGGGGAGGTGACCCCAAATCCGCTGCAGACCCTTGGGGAGCGAGACTTAGCACCCTGCAGCACGTGCTGACTCCCAGGACAGCCAGGCAGGCGGTGGCAGCAGCTCCTGGGGCACGCACGATGGCAGGGATAGGGCCTGAGCTCCTGAAGATGCTGTCCTTGCTGGTATTTATGGGAAAAGGTTTTTTTTAAAAGATTAAAATGCCTGCGTGCAGCAGGGAGGGGCTCACAGGCAGCCTCGGATTGTCCCAGGGCAATGAAACGGGGCTCCCAACACCAGGAACAAGGTTATTCTCGCCAGGGAGAAGAGGGGAATCCAGCTGAAGCAAGATGCCACCAAGAAGCAGAAGAGAAAGATTAAGGGTTGCAAAACACTTCTTCAAAAGGGACCAAGATCAGGGTGGCTGTGGAAAACCCCCCGGCATTACCAGGATCAGCAAGGCAGGGGGGTAGAGGAGCGACCCGGGGGGGACCAGGAAGGATGCTGTGGGGTGCTTCCTCCTGCTCCAACACAGCCCCGCGCTGCCGCAGCGCGCACCGAGGCTTCCCCAGAGGGCTTAATTTATTTTGGTTTGTTTTTTTTTTTTTGTCCTCCCTCCGAACCTCTTAGCCGTAGCCAGGGGAGGGGAGGCCAGCACGGGCAGGCACTCCCGGAGCCAAGAGCGGCCAGCAGCGAGGCTGGCCGAGCCCCAGACACACACGGTGTGAAAAGCAAACTTGCGTGTCCCCACCGCCTCCACCGGCCTTAAAGACAGAAAAAGAAAAGAAAACCCACCATTAATCTTCCCACACCAATTTAACCGGACCTCTTTTCAGGTTCCCCGGCACAGCAACTTTTATCCTCTGATCTTGCCAAGACCTTTCTTTTCCGCCCCTTTACAGCCACCAGATTTCAGCCTGTGGCCGGGAGGGGATGGGGAGCAGAGGGAAGGCAGCGGGGCTGGGGGCTTCTCCTCTCCTCCCCGGGGCAAATCCCGCCTGGATTTGCTAACACACGCTCACAGCATCAGCAAATACAGCAGGGGGTGGGGGGGTCACTTGGTAACACAGCCACAATCACCCAAAACCAAGCTACAGCCTGAAAACTCCCCGTCCTCCCGCCTGCTTTTGCAAATCCCCCATTCGTCCCCGCTGTGGGCGTGCGAGGGCCAGGCAGGAGCACGAGCACTGTCACAGCTCAGAGCACCTCTTTAAATGTGTTTAATTAGCGTAGTGGGAGCTTAACACGCATGCCACCTGATGCCAGTCGCAGGGCGGGATGCCAAGGAGGTATTTGGGGAGGGGGAGGGGGAGGGGAAGCCCGAGCCCTCTGCTTTCTTTGACGTACACCTTGCTACGGACCAAAACTACTCCTTCCCTTGCAAGCGCTTTCGAAAACCAGCCCCATGGCTTGACTCAAAAGCCTGACGGAGCCGTGAGCCTGCAGAGTCCGTGCTCGCCTCCATGGGGACCTGGATGCTCTGGCAGAGCCCTGGGGGCAACTTATTGAGCTTGGTTTTGTTAACAAGAGGGAAGTTCTAGAGAAATACCTTAATTGGGACAGAAATCAGCTGACTTCCCATGCAAGGGACATCAACATAACACTTCCAGAACTGGACTGACCGGCCCACGTGTTCAGCAAGTCAAACTTCCGCCAAGCTGCTAGCTCAAGCTAACGCAGCTTGACACCTTAAGCCACTTGCTTACTTGGCCTACGCCTCTGCCACCGTTTGGCCTGTACCTTAACCCCGCTTCCCAAAGGCCCTGCCCGCGCTGCCGGAGCCGGTTGAGCTGGGGGTGGGAGATAGAAGGGCTACACCTCTTCTCAGCTCCGTTAACACGAATTAGTACTCGACCTGCTGAGTCTAGTCCAGCTGCTGGAGACAGAGGATGGGCAGATGCCCTTAAACCACGCCTAGGGAGCTGCTGAGGAAGTTGCCCAAAGGACGTGGCTGGGTGCGATGGGGAGACACAAACATGACCCAGCCGTGTGCTGCAATGCAGGGAGGGAGCCGGGGAGCTGTGGGGCCACCAGCCTGAGTCTCGCCATCATGCTGACCCAGGAGAAGCCGCCGTTCTCCCACCACAACCCGCACAAGCCAAAAAAACCCACCCGCACCTACCTTGCCTAAGGCGATGGAGCAAGCGGCCAGGCCAATGAGTCCCCCTTTCCGGCTGTGGGGGTGCTGGGAGAGCGCGAACTCCTGCGACAGGATCTGGATCACGTGTTTGATTTGAGACATGTTGTTCTGGGCCACAAACTCTCGCACCAGCCTGAGGAGAGAAGAGGAAAGCACCCAGGGCACTGTAGGTTCTGCCTGATACAAACGCTCGGGAGCTCAGCTCCCCGCAGCCATCAGAAACGGGGATTTTCGGCCACGACAAACACCAGGGAAAGCGGTACCGAAACAGGGAACACTCGAGGAACAACCCACAAGTGAAACTAGAGCTCTCCCCTCCTCCCTGCTCACATCCAACAGCGGCTCGCTGCCCTCCTGCTGCTCCCAGCCTGCAGCCTCCTACACCATTCATGAACTCCTCGCCCGGGATGGACTCTCAAGGGCCACCTCACCTGGGCTGTGTGCTTGCAGAAAAGAAGTCACCAGGTGTTCAGTCAAACACCCTCTCCAAGAAGGCATTTATGAGGATTATTTATGCCTGACACAGCACAAGACAGCAGCAGAGAACCGCTCAGAACACACCAGGGGCTCGGTATGAATCGTTGCCTGCCAGACCCACGCCCAGCGCCAAGATTTTGGACCTTTCCAGCCACCCACGCATCGCTTCAGCTGATATTCCGTATATCGTATGTACTCTTACACAACGTGAACCTTAACAAAAAGCAGACAAGGTTTCCACATGCAATACCCCCTCCTCCCCAGAAACCTGCAGCTCGTTACCCAGAGATATTTAACATCTCAGCTGCGCTTAAATGAAGAGACCTATAACCCTGCTCCAGTCTACACAACTGCCTCAAGGTCCCCGCTTGCCCGGCCAGCCCTTCAGCCCCTGCTCTCCCTGCGGCCGAGCCACTGGCCAGCGGGGAGGCTCAGGCAGCTGTGCAGGCAGCTGTGCAGGCAGCAGCACACAGCTGGAGCATTGGTGGTTCAGTGGTAGAATTCTCGCCTGCCACACGGGAGGCCCAGGTTCGATTCCCGGCCAATACAGCACCTTTTTTCCTTGACTTCTATCCATAACGCAGACTCCTCAACCTAAATAAGGATCTTAACCTTAATCTTTGATAAAGGCACAAAAGCTTCCACTATCTAACTCTGCACAGGTTTTTTTTTAAGCGCTCTACTGAATCTCACGCTGCCCTCCCTAGACGGGTGCGCCACCCACCAGTCACCCACTTTATAATCCAGGAAAATCGTTATAGAAAATGTTTATGAACTTTTCCCCCCAAAACACCAGCTCTGTTCTCACCCCGCTCTGAGCAAAACAGCTGCCCCCTTTCTCCCTGGGGGCATCACGCAGCTGCCCCTCAGTGTCCCCACTCAGGAGACGAATTCTCCAACAGCTACAGCCCAACCTACTCTCACCAACTGCTGATTTAGGGCAAAAGCTCCGATCTCCAGTCCCACCCCGGCAGCAGGCTCCAGCAGGAGGAACACACCGAGCTCGAGCAGCACGGACTGACGGGGTGACCCTTCTACCGCCTGGATTTAACGAACGGAGCTTTGTTTGAACAGGAATAACTTCACAGGCTTCCTTCAAGAGTTTAAAGGGCTCAAGATTTAAATAACGAGGCAAAAGGCACCCAACAGCAACGTGCAGCATCGGAGAGTCTGCAGGCAGCAAAAGCTGCTCCCGCGTTATCAGCCAGAGGACAAGGAGGTACCTGAGCTGAGAGGCAGCAAGTCCCTCCTCGCTCGATGCCGTAGACGTGGGAGAGACGGTGCTGGTGGTGTTCTGTGATGAGTTTAAGGTGATCTAAATCTGCACCTCTGCAAAAAGGGTCGGCCCTTGCCTTTCTCCCCCTTATGCCCTTCCCAAACTGGGTTTACCAGCTTGATCAGTTGAACTGGCTCATCCCAGAATCAGACTTTGGTTGGCGTAAGCCAAGCACGAAACCCTAATCCTGGGGCAAAATAGGTCGGAGCAGAGCTGCTTGGATAAGGAGCATCACCCCGCACAGCAGCAAAGGGGCAGTTACTGAAGCATCCCTGTGGCTACAGCTGGGAGGACAGGGCAGCACGTCCACCAGAACCCACCTTTAAGAAACTGTTCCCGGGAAAAAAAGAGAAAATGAGCAGAAGATAAACATGTTGAACAGAAAAAGGGGCTGGATGCAGCGGCTTTGTACCTGAGTAAACACTCACCCCATCCCAAGAAGCATTTTTCTCTGCTGCCCAGGTACACCCTCCACGTTTGAGGCGCACAGTTCCCACCCCCCATCCCTCCCACGTCCCCCACTGAAACCTGAGCAGAGCAGCTCCATCCCCGCGTCACGGGCTGCTCCCCTCGCAGGTTCACCACAGCCGCAGGTTCACCACAGCTGCACCTCCTACCCGAAATCCACCCTCCAGCTCGGATCGTGGCTCCCAGCCCTGCACTGGGCTGTCCCCCGAGGAGATGCTTCGGATCTCCTCCGTGAGCAATCAGGCAGTGCCTGGGGAGGACACAGCCCTTCCCAGGCAAAGCTGTGGACCAGAGCAGCGCAGAGCCCCCAGACCAACGCAGCCAGAGCGAGAAGACGTGCAGAGAACGCGTACGGGCAATGGTAGAGGAGGCACGGCCGTGCCAGCGGATGCCTGCAGACTGGGATGCTCTGAAAGGAAGGCCCAAGCTCTGCCAAAACAGCAGCGAAGTAAAGGCGACACCCAAAAGCCGGGGGCGACAGCAGGCGCGTCCCACCTCTGCAGACGGATTGAGCGCGGGACAAGCTCGGGCGAGACCTCGGGGAGAGGCGGGACAGCAGCACGAGGTGATGAACCCAGGCTGACGCAAGACGGGCGCCCCAGCGCCAGCCTGCCGCGCCCGCTGCGGCTCCTGCCCGCTGCCTGGTGGGACCCTCGCGTCCCCCGGCCAGGGCTGGGCACAGAGGCGGCCACCTCCGCGAGCGTCGCAGGAGAGCGAGTACCGTGTTCCCGATGAGTTTCTGACTCGTCACGCTACTCGCGTGCTTATTTTGCGCAGCGCCGTGCGCTGGGGACCCACCGTCACGCCGGGCTTTCTTCGAGGGGCTCACGGGCACGACTCCTGCCCTGGGACACGCGCCCCGAGCCGGGGGGTCCCCGCTTGCGCCCAGAAGCTGCCGGGCTCGGAGACAAACCTCAGCGACCGGCGGTACGGGGCTGGGAGGCGCCGAGCTCTGCGGGAGAGCCCCTCCCGCCCGGGCACCGCCCTGGGCACTGTCCCCCGACGGGGTCACCCTGTCACCGGAGCCCCTTCCCCGGGCCCGCAGCCCCCCAGGGCTGCAGCCCCCCGGGGTGACCCCTTCCCCCGGGTGCCCCCGGGGCAAACCCTTCTACCGGACCCCCCCAGTTCCCCCTGGGGTGACCCCTTCCCCCGGAACCCCCCAGTTCCCCCTCCCGCGGGCCCTCCGGCTCTCTGCGGGGTGCCCCCCTCCCCCGAAGCCCCCAGCTCCCACCGGGGAGCCGGGCCGGTCCCCTCCCGCCCCAGACCCACGGCTGCACGGCGGGACCCCCGCCCGCCCCCCACCATCCCGTGCCGGCTCCCACCACCCCGGGGCCGCAGGCGGCCCCAAGACCCCCTCCAGCCCTCCCCGGGCCGCCGGGCCGGCCTCCACCCCGCCGGGCCCCGGGGCAGCCCGGAGCGGCACCGCCCCGCTCCCCTCCCGGTTCCCGGCAGCCCCCGCCGCTCACTTCTCCACCTCGAGGGCCGCCACCTTCCTCTGCTCGTAGCGCGTGGCGTTCAGCGCCCGCACCACGCCGGGCGACAGCGGCGCCACGTCCCGCCCGGCGATCACCGATCACGGCCCCGCCGGGCCCCGCACCCGCCGCCGCCGCCATCGGCGGCCACGTGACCCCGCGCCGCCGGCCCGCCCACGTGACCCCGCCGTCGCGCTCCGCAGCGCCCCCGCGCGGCGCGGAGGCCGCCGGCTGCGCCCCACCCCGCCGCTAGGGGCGCCCTGCCGCGGATCGGGCCCTTCCCCTCGCCTCAGCACGGGCTGGATGGGACGCGCTGCTGGGTTTATGCCAAAGAGACCTTTAATTACCCCCGCAGTTAACTAAGGAGCTTGTCCCAGGGACCATAGAGGGGCACGAGTCACGGGGGAGGGGGCAGACCCCGGAGGTAGTACACCCAGGAGACCCCCGGCCCCTGACCGCCGGCAGCCCCGGGGCAGGAGACCACCATCCTGGTGGCGACGGGGGCCGGGGCACCCTGGAAGGCGACGGTGATGAGGGCAGTCTTCTTGGAGCGCCAGCTCTCGGGGCCCCTGAGGGTGAAGGCCGGGTGCTCCACCCTGTACTGGAAGGCCGTGGGCTGGAGGAAGACGTTTCTGAAGGGGATGGAGGTGGTGCCGCCGGCCTTGACGGGGAAGGGGCCCTGGGGCTTGGGCGGGAGGGCGAGGCCGAAGAGGGGGATGCTGTACTCCCCCCCGAGCCCGAGCCGGGAGGAGAGCCGCAGCGTGGCCCTGACTTCGCCCAGCTGGCAGGGCTCGTAGGTCACCTCCACGCTCACCGCCGAGCCCCCGGGGCTGGCGGGGGCCACGCTGATGGTTCTCTCTGTCTGGAAGTCGGGGCAGTCGGTCTGCGCAGGGGAGAGAAGAGACGGGGTGGCGGGTCACAAAAGCAGAGCCGGCACCTCGGGGAGAAAGCGATGGTCCCCCGCCATCACGCAGGCCGGGGTCCCTCTCCCCTGCCTGTCACTGCAGCTGTCCCACCCACACCATACCCCTGGTGAGCACCCACGATCAACGGCCACGAGGACTGTCCAAACCTGCCGAGCAGGGACAACCCTGCACCCAAACCCCAAGAGACCCTTCTGCCAGAGCTGGGGTTTAAGGTGGAAGTCCAGACCCCACAGAACCTGCAAGAGCGGCTCCAACAAGGGCAGCAGAGAGGGGTCTGCGAGTGAGGACAGTCCAGCTAGAGACAGATCCAGTGTCGGTGGGAAGACCCCCGGGCTCACGTGGCCGCCCTGGCTACGCCAGGGCAGGATCCCTCCACAGAGAGGGCTGATGCTGGCCAGATGAGCTGCCTCCCCCCAAAAGAGCCCAGGGAAAGCTGCGGTCACCTGGAGGAGGTAGTCTGTCTTCTGTCGGGCGTAATTCGTGATTTTGGTGGTGATGGTCTGACTAGAGCCCAGGGTGGTGCGGAAGTAGAGGGGCTTCTCCGTCCTGCTCGTGGTGGCTTTCAGATGCAGGTTGTAGTAGAAAGAGCCCAAATCGCTGCTCTGGAGCACCAGGCGCCCGCTGCTCTCGCCTATTTTCATGGGCTGGTACTCAAAGACAAGGTCAGCCTGGGAGGGATGAAGGGAAAAGCCACTGGGTCAGGCAGAGATGGGGAAGGCAGGGCCCAGGATGGGGGAAATCGGTCCCTGGTGGGCTCACGCAGTGCTGGAAGGCAGCCCAGCACCCTCCCTCGCTCCAACTCCTTCTCTCTGGGTCAGAGCCCTGCTGCATGTGGGGGACAGCTCACTTGGGGGACAGTGCCCAACATCTGAGTGCCCTCCAGCACTACCCCAGAAGCTTCCCACCCTAAAATGCCCCTATACTCCCCCAGGTCACACAACGCCTCCTGTCAATCCAGGCTGCAAACACCCTGCCAGTGGGGTGAGGCATGCCCTGCAGCCACTCCAAACTGAAAATACCCACGCTAAGTAAGGAGCACGTGGCACAAGGACCTGCCACGTGAGGCCTGATGGGAGCATATCACAAGGGGCAGCATGGCAGACTCCACCAACACAGGGCGATTCCCGCTAGGGATATTCTCACACACTGCTTCACCTCCAGATTACTAGCAGGTTGGAGCTGTCACCCTTGGAAAGAAGCCCCAGATGGTTCATGTAGGGCAGAGCACCCACTCCCAGAAAGGCTGCAGGAAGAGGAGAGCGTACAGGACGAGCTTTGCTCCTACCTCCGACTGTGCAGGAACAGTGAAATGTGGGGGAACGTTGACATCGGGCACTTTGCAATCTGTGGCAAACGTCACCGGGACAGGCAGAGGGTTCTCCACTTTGACGGTGGAAGACACTCTCTGCCGAACAGTGGCGGTCATTTCAACAGTGCTGAGGGGTCCCGAAGCGGTGGCCTTGAAAGTCACCGTGTAGAACAAGTACTCTTTGGTCACCTCGTTGAGGAAGGTCACCTGAATGAGAGAAAAAGGGAAGCACTATATAAAAATATACCAGCTGTGCTAAGCCAGCCCAAAGAACCCCCCAAGCTCAGCACCCTACTTCCAAGAACGGTGCTAAGCAGCCACCCAGGAAGAGTGCCAGACTGGGGAAAGCACGTGTGGTATTTCCACTCTGGAGTCTCCTGATTGCCTATTGCTTCCAGCTCACCAATGGCCTGACCCACCTGTGCTCCGCAGCCCCCACTGGGACCCTCGCAGAGACTGACACGTGAGTGGGGCACGTGGAGAGGTGCCTGCTGTTCAGTACCCACCCAGGACACCTACAAGCCCACCAGTGGGCACGTGGAGGTATGAAAACAGGCACGTAGCTTCTCAGTGAGCAAACAGCTCCTTGAAGGGCTCCACAGTCTGGTGTCCACACTTACCGTTGCGTTAAAGACTCCTTCCTTGTAGGAGAGGAACGTGAGCTTGTAGTCCTTTTTGGCAGAGCCTGGCACGACAATGTAGTCCAGCCCCTGCAGCACAGAACTGCTTTCCAGGTTTTCCGGTTTGAGTATGTCCACTACCACGAGGAACCTGTGGGTGAGAAGAATGCAGTGAAGCTCAACGGGAAGGACTCCCATAGGATACCCATCGTGGGGGGGCACAACACAGCTCCTCACACCCTCAATGCCTCAGGCAGAGGGAGCCAGCTCTCATCCCCTCGGAGGAAAACCCTCCAGGATGGGTCTGCATACGCAGAACGTGGGTAGGGTGATCCCAGACACCTATGGCCAGAAATGGGCCAAGGAGAGTAAAAAGCTTGCAGGAAGGACCTTCCGGGCAGTGGGAAGCCCTTCCTTGCGCTGCTGCAGGGATTGCTGATGGGACGAGACTTCCTGGGCCGGACTCACCTCTGCGGTCTGTTCAGCCAGTTGGAAACAGGGATGAGCTCAGTGTAGGAAGTCCGACATGGTACCTGCCGGAAAATGGTCCCTGAACACTTTGGGGCCTCAGCAGTCCCTTGCAAGAGGTAGTACAAGCCTGTCCCATCCGGCAATGGGAAGAAGATGGAGCCCTAGAGACAAGAAATAGGATAAGTGAGCTCTCCTGCTCTCTGTCTGGACGAGTTACTGGCTCGCGAGCACACCTGGCCAGTCCCATGTCTCAGGCTGTCATTTGAGCAGCTTTGAGCAGGTCCAGCTGGCAGAGCTGTGACCGCAGCCCTGTGTCCCACGCAGGTGGAGATGGCAGTGTCATACCCGCTCGGGCTGGCACAGCCACGGGACACAGAGGCAACACGTCTGGGCAAGGCAAGGAAGCACCAGCCCTGCAGCAGAGCTGGTCTGACCGTCCTAGCACCCTTTTACTTGCCTTACTAACGTGGGCACGTCAGCTGCCAGCCCTGTGCTTGTGCAGGGACAGCCGTGGTAAGGGGGTGGCAGTCCCTACTAAGCTTGACTGCCCCGGCAGTGCTGGGATTAGCCCCAGCATTACTGCCAGGAGAGCAGCCTGTAAGCTAACACAGCAGGGTCCCACCAGCCAGGGTGGGCCACGAGAAGCTCATAACCAGTACTCATCGGGTGCCAATGGGTCACAGCCACCTGCCTGCAGCACCTCCTCTGCCTCCAGAGCAGCAGGAAGAGTCCTGCAGTTTTCAGCAAGGCTGTACATTAAAAAGATACTGAGCCTATGCAACCCTACAGGGCACAGATCTGCTCCGCACCCTGGAGATTGAGCCCAGAAGTCTCTGGCCTCCACTCTTGCGCTGGCCTAAATTCTGGTGTGGTGTAAGATCAGCTAGAGGGGGCCAAGGGGCAGGTGTCTGACACCCACCTCCAGCACCCCGGAGCCGTTCGGAATTGACCCCCTTGATTTAAGAGCTTGTCCCTGGTGCATCTCAGAAATAGTGCTCACGGAAACAGAGGGGCCAGTCACCATACCTGCCCAGCCTGAGACCTGCAGGAAGGGCTGTTTCCAAAGCTCCCACATCACCAAAGGTGACGTCAAGAGAGATGTCTGTGTCGTTTCCCACCCGACTGCTCATGGTGAGGGGGGGCACTGAGAAATGGCAGGGCAGCTTCGCCCCTCTCGTTCCCTGCATGCTGCAAAAGGACCCCAGCAGGGCAGTGCTGGCAGAAGCAGTCGCGCCCAGGGCTTGGGGAGCCTGTGCAGCCCACAGGGCTGAGCATGGGGGGGGTCTCCGAGCCCCCCTGGGCTGCACAGGCAGGGACCAGGAGCTGCACAGAACGAACTTCATTTCCTGGACCTTCAGACAACCTGGTTTTTCAGGTTAGCTGCTCCAACACATTTAATGGTCAGTCCAGAATTCCCACCTGCAGTTTCCTTACACCTGGCCTCTAGCCACCAAGAAATCCAGCTTCCAACATGGGATCACAGGATAATTTCAGCTTGGAGGGGACCTCTGAAGGTCATCTTGTCCAACCCTCCTGCCCAAAGCTGGGTGAGCTTTGGTGAGCTGGGTGAGCTATGAGGGTCATGAGTGTCAGCGTGCTGGCACAGCTCACATACCTGATGGTGCTTCTTCTCAGAGCTCATGGTTAGGGGTTGGTAAGTGATCTTGTAGGGCTTGTTTTGTGGATTGGCCTCTAGATGGAAAAATTCAGGCCCCTTCCAGTGTTCCCCCTCAATGACAGGTTGCACGGTCCAGGCCTCATTGCTTGGGTTGGACAGGAGGATGGTCTGGCTGTGCTCCTGGCGCACGTCGCATGCGAAAATCAGTGTCTGCAACAGAGGAGCACAGAGGCTGCTTGGTCATACCGAGGAATCCTTTCCACTCGGACTCTGACTAGCTCTACGCACAGGGAGCAGCTTTTCCTCGTCGTACGCAAAATTTCCGTTTCAGCCATAGATTTTGGTGTAAACCAAATTGTCGGTTCTTAGAGAGGGAGAGGAAGGGGTGTTTTGCATGCTGGGTGAAGGGGGATGCCGCCTCCCAAGGAGGGGAGAAAGAAAATGGGGAGTCCTGGAAGGAAATCTCTCCTGTGCAAGGGCAAGACCTGCAGCCGAACAGCGCCTTCGTGGGCAGGCTGGAGAGCAGCTCCGGGCTCTCTTTTGGGAGCAAGAGCCAACACCCCACAGCTGCACCCTCCTGCGATGCCCGTGAGGGCCAGGAGTCCTCCAACGCTGCATCCCTGTGCCCTAGGAGCTGGATGCAGACGCCTTGCCCACTCCTAGCGCTGAATGCCCTCCCCAGTCCCGACAGGGAGGAAAAGTGTGGCTGCGGGTGCAATACTGGGAGTACAGCTGGGCAGCTCTGTGGGGAGGGTCTCAGAAGAGCCCTGCAGGGTGTCCCTGCAGCAAGGGTGCTGCAATGCAGAGCCAGGACAGCTGAGGTGCTCGCTGGAGGAGCAGCACCGTTAACAGGGGAGGAAGGCAATTACAGGGCTCAGAAATTTTGGGAATCCTGCCCAACGGTTTTTTCAGGTCTCTGGGATACCCAGGCAGGATGACAGGCAGGAGCGAGTCTAGGCACGTAAATATCCTCCAGTCCCTGCCCTGGGAGAGATGTGGTGCAAACGGTGGTGCAAGGAGAGGACCCATCCTGTCTCTGCTCCAGTTACCTCTTTGGTCACAGGGGTCTCCATGCAGCATCCTGCCAGCGTAAGCCGGAGCGGCTCACTGCCCTGGATGAAGCACTTCAGGTCCTCGTACTGGATAGCGTGGCTCAGCTTAGAGGGGTGGAAGGTCACAACGAAGGGGACATCCATTCCTGGGGAGATGTAACCCTTGGCGGGGCTGATGGAGAAATCTGGCTTGAAGCTCGCGATGTCCCACTTAAACCTTGACAAGGAAAGCACAAGGACAGGAAGGAAGGATTAGCAATGGGGAGGCTGCGAACGCAACGTGCCGTTTCTAATCCTCTTGTGGGCTTTTCCACCAGATTTCAGGCATGACGCTGAGCCACCTGGCAATAAGGCTTCAGGCTGGCCAGGACTCAGCTGCACCCATCTGTAAACAAGGTTTTGGTTGTATCCCTTGCTAACTTCCAGGGCCTGACGGCACAGCCTTGGCTGCCCAACTCTCCACTGGGACGGAAAAGCAGAGGGGAACTATCTGGGCAAGCTACAGCTCCATCCAGCCCTCATCCAAGCTCTCAGCCCTCAGAGAGAACAGGGTTTTGCATTACTTGACTCCTATGTCGCCCGTGTTCTGCATGATGATGCGCCGGGACGTGTAGCTCTGCTGCACCACCGCTCCAAAGCTGAGGTGTTCCTGGTCCAAGCTCACATGGATGCCCTGGCAGGAGCCCCGCACCATGAAGAGGGAGCGCACCAGGCCATTGCACTCCATCGTCACTTCTTCGGTGAATGGCTGGATGCAGCGTTTTGGGGAGAAGGTCACCTCCACTTTACAGGTGTCTCCTTTGGGCTTCAGACTTAGTTCGGTGGTGGGGTTCAAGCACAGAACCTGCCCAAAGAAATGAGTGGAGACTACTACTACAATTGTAACTACCAGCTCCTGCCCAGAGCAGCTCATAGCTACCAGCAGGCACACCAAAGTGCTCTCCAAGTGAAGGAAGGAGCCTTACCCCAGCTTCTTGGAGCTCTGGCATGGTGGACATGAAACGGAGCTTAAAAGTAAGAGGGGCAGCACTTGTTTGCTATGGTGACCATCTTCTTCACCGTCTGTCCGATGGAGAGGGCTCCCAGCTTCACCACCTTTCCTCGTGGTTCCACAACATCAACCTGAGGCAGGAGGGATTAATATAAAGTGAAGGGAAAGAAGGAGAAAAGGTTTTCTGCCACCCTCATGGCAGAAAACCAAAACATGGTAGGCTGGGGAAGAGATGAAGAAAATGAGAGAGAAAGCCATGCTGGCTGCCTGCCACCTGGAGTTTTAGGGTTTGGATTTCATCTCACCTTCATTTTCATGCCCCTTCCTCGGACCTCAACAGTCTGCTGGCAAAGACCATTGATTGCAAAAGGGATGAGCTCATGGTAAGACGCAACTTCTCTGGGATAGAAAGTGATGGGCACCTCCACTGTCCCTCCTGGGTGTAGGACGTGCCCTGGGAAGTCCACCTCCAGGTACGCGGTGTTGGTGAACAAGCAGTTCAAACTGGCAGAAAGCACAGCAAAGAGGAGCAGAGGTGTCACAAGGCTGTGTGTGCTCAGACAACATCATCAGGGCTACTTGGGGCTCTCCTTTCTCCTCCCCCTGCATCTTCAGGATTTCACCCACAGTGGTCATGAGGACATGGAGCAGGCATGCGCTAAGCAAGGGTTGAAGGAGTGTGCAGAGAAGGCCTACCTCATATCCCTGTCTGCCTTGTTTGTGATGACAAGGGTCCGCTGGGCAGGTGGCATCCCAGCATGGTAGATGAAGCAGGCTCCAAAGTCGAGTCTGCTGGTGGAGAAGTGGACAGCGGGCACTACCACAGTGGCCAGGAACACGCAGGTAAACGTGGGACCCTTGCTGATCTGGCAGGGCAAAAGACAGCATGAGCCAGGTGAAGAGGTGGGAATTACAACCCCAAACACCAGAGATGGCTGAGGAAGAGGATGGGGGACAGCTGGCTGCAGTGACAATAAGGAAAAGCAAGTACCAAAGGACCCCAGAATAGAAAGAGAAGGCGGAATGCTTGGGCTAAGAGGGAAAGGGTTTTTGAAGAGTCATGGCCCTGCTTTGTGCAGCCATGTGCTGGCAAGACCGTTCTGAGCTGTGGGACCCGACTCAGGAGGGGCCTGGCAAGGAGAAACAGCTCCATCCCCGCGCACATCTAGAGCCCCTCCAAATTAGGGGCAGAGAGGGCCTGGGGCATACGTCCTGCCACAAAAGCACCTCCCACAGTAGTCCTGGATAAGCACTTAAGTATTAAAATATTCCATTCAGAAGCTGTCAGGCTCTTTATTGCAGCAGCAGGAGCCTCTCTGCCTCGTTCAGGCTCTTCAGTGACGGAGCTCACCCCCAGCCCTGGCCTCCTGTTGCCAAGCTGCTGCGTAGGGAAGGCGAAGGTCCCGTATTAAATACTGGTGCCTCACCTGCAGCGTCAGCTCTACATCCTTTAAAGAGCACATCTTCTGTGGGTGAAACACCAGCTGGGTCTCTGCTTTCCCCTCCGCCTGCACGGTGCCCGTCTGAGGGGTGATGGCAAGGACCTGCTTACGGGCTGGGGGGCCGCTCAGCTCCCACGAGAAGGCGAAGCTGACCTTGCCGTTATTGTGGATGCTGAAGATGCGCTTGATGTTCTCGTTTAGCTGTACCTGCGGGGAGAAGACGGTGAGGACTAGGGCTTGGAGCACATGCAAAGCGCTGGCTGGCCCAGCAAGCGCTCCTTCATCTTTCACATTCAGCTAATGACCTGTCTGAAAGACCAATCTCCCTCCCTCTAGAGACCCACAGATGGAGAAAAAACGTTCCCTCTTAGTCAAACATATCTGCAAAGCTCCTGGTTAAGGCTGAATCTTGCAGGGCTTTGTGGGGCAAATGGTTCAGGGAACCAGCGCTGCTCACCTCCTTGAGATCAATGACGTTGACCTCCTGTGCGCTGAGCTCAGTGACACAGCCGTCGCCGTCCTCACAACGGACAGACGCGTTCACGCTGTAGCCGGTGGCCTTGATATTCAAGGAGAGGGGCTGGGTCTTCCTCTTGACATTGCACTTGAGGTTGAAGACCACCTCTCCTTCTAGTGTTGGTGTGAAGATGACTGTAATGGGAAGCCTGGGGAGAAAAGATCCTTTTTGCTCCATTCACTGCCTCTTTGCTTTCTTGGCCCCACATTGCCTGCTCTGGGAGGGCAGGCTGTGCAATGGCTGTGGTGAGACCCCAGGCCTGGGAGAAACCAGGAGCAGCACTCTGCCCTCCCAGGGCCTTCCGCTATGGAGCGAGCCCTGGTGACAACTGTTTAGGGTATGATGATCCCATGCAATGAAACGGCAGAGGATACAACGACAAGGCAGCAAACCCTGAGCTAACGCTGACCTTACTGCCCTGCCCATGTGCTACAAGGCAGCATTGGGTTAAGACCCCACTTCTGTCCCACACACAGAGGAGGGCACTCCTAGAGACCCCCAATCTCTCTGATCTATACGACAAGGATAACAGCCTCTTTGCAAAGAGGAATCACCCAGCTCCCGTGACAGCTGTGCAACGCGGGTGCCACCAAACTGCCTCTTTGTAATTTCTGTGGATAATTTCTGGGTACATGATCAAACACAACCAAACTACAGAGACTGAAGAAATTACCACCTCTCAGGTGAGCCACAGTAACTGATACAGGATGTTCTCTTATCTTACACCCTGTGGCGAGCCAAAATTCAGCATCTTTTAAGCCACAGCAAAACTGCCTGGAGCTAACGCGTTCTCCTTACACCCAGGCAGGCTATGAGTGGGCACAGGGACATTTGTGGTGGATCAGCAGATGAGCTGGTGACCTGCTTGAATTCATGATCATGTCTGATCACAAGTCACAGCTGCAGTTTACAACAAAAGACCATCCATTTTCTGACAGGTGATCCTGCAAAACACAGCTAGCTGTGTAAGCCTGTTGCTGTCCCCCAGGATGGGCTTATATGCTGCTTGTGTGCTTTGCTGCTCTTGGTCGCTTTGCCCAGACCACGCGTGGTGGACTCTGTCACTAAAGGAACACAGAGGAGAGAGGAGACCTTGCACACTTAAGGCTGCTAGCCCAGGGGAATCACAGAGTTAAAACCTCCAAACATGCTTTTGTCATCAAAACTAGAAGATCCAAAGCCTGAACTTCTCCAGGAAGGGGGCCTAGAAGACCGGGGTAACCCCGGCACAGCCACTCTATGGAGAAACCTGAAGTTTCATGGTGTCCCCATTGGGAAGGAACAAAACAAGGCAGACGTATGCTATGGCCAAGAGTCACCTGGTGAATGTGGAGGGGAGAGCGTCTCAAAAGCAAAATGATGGTGCTGCATTTGGCACATGAGAGAGGGAATCTGACCTGTGAGCCCTATTACCTTGAAAGAGGAGCGATGGAGCCTTTCAGGGGCTCTATTTTCACGGAGGTGTTGCATCCCTCTGAGAAGAGAGAGCTTTCTCTGAAAGCAAAGCTGAAGGCTTCCTTCTCACTGTTGATCATATAGACAGTCTGGCGTACCTCGTGCCCTGGGGAGACGACAAAGCAGCTGCTGAAAACCTTTTGTTCCTCTGGCCACCAGACCACCACTGCCCACTGTGCTCCTGCCTGCCGGCTCAGCCCAGCAGGCAATCTGCAGTGAGAAGCACTGCCTGCAGCATGGCACGCTCAGGATGCCAACATGGAAACGTACTTCTGACCCCCTGGGCTCCCCCGCATCACCCCCAAATCCCCTCTTGGAAACAGCCCCAACTACATGCCGTATCCCTGACACATGCCTTCCTCCCTTCCCCTTCCTCTCCCTCGTAACACTTGGGTGCCAGGAGCTGGATGCTCTGCTCACAAGTGCCTGTTTCCATTTCCACCTTCCTCGTGGGAGCCTGCTGGAATAACGGGACTGCTGGGCCCCTGGAGAGGTACGCTTCTGAGCACGTAAGCTATAATCATGGTGCTCACCGATTAACAGCAAGTGGAAGTTCAGGTGGGATCTGTCCAGAGTCACGAGCGGGTCGGTGGTGTTGCCCACCAACAGGAACGGGACCGAAATGCTTTGCTCAGGGATTGTAAAGACCCAGAATGATTCTGTGATGTCCAGGTGCCGGGGGACGAATTCAAACTTGATCTGGGGGAGAAAGAGGCAAATGAAGGAAAGTTGCTGACCCTGGCTGGGTAAGAGGAGTGGGGTGCAGTCTATACCACCAAGAAATCCCCCAAACCTCCACCTTATGTTGCTGTGAGCTCAGAGATAGGCTATTGTGCCACTTACAGCCCAAAAGCATGGCAGATGCGGGGTACAGGGTGAGGACAGGTTCATCTGCCAGCTCAGTTACATTGCAGTCAAAAGTTTCTTCGTGGTCTTGGCAAGCTCACAGAGACATGGGATGCCCACTAAGTGTAGATATAGCCGGTGTTAAATTGGCATACACGTGTACCGGATCTACTTTCTTAATTTTCTGCACCCACCTCTGCTTTCTTCCCCGGCTGGATCTGACCTCTCTCTGTGAGGCAGAAGAAAGCCACCTGCTCTGGTGGGGCTTCAGGGTCTTGGCAAGTCCACTGGAAGGAATACATGGAACTGGTTGGGTTCATAACCCTGATGGTCCTAGGCACACAAAGCAAAAAAAAGGACTACTAAGGTCGTGTTGGGATGTCAATGACTCTGTCCTGTAGCAGACATCAGGCACTGCCAATCCTGCACACCATCTGGAAGGGGTTATTTGGTACAGGGGAACGACGTTGGGAGCACAAACATTTCACCTGCTTTCTAGGGGCCCTGTTTGTCTCTCAGGTGGCTAAAAATTAATGGCTATCAACAAAGAAATTAGCAAAGAAATTAGCCAAAACCTCTTGCATATTAAAACAGTGAGATCAAGTGAAAGTGGTAAAATGAAGTCCAGCAAGACTCCTTTAGAAGATAGTACTCTCTGTTGTGGTTGCAGCCTTCGCTGACCCTGTGTAACTGGTATCTCAGAGGTGCAAGAATGTCCCAAGGATGCTCTTCAAAGGGACAAAGGTTGTACTGGCCACATGACATGGGCTGGGGATACGTGGTCCTCCCAGACTGACCCATACCTTACTGAAGACAGAGAACAAAAAATTGGCCAGTTGGTCTTCAGTGACCAGCTTGTTCCAGCCCCAAAACAGACTGGTGGCCAAGTCTCACCAGATCACAGACAAGGTACCTCGGGGCTTGGAAGAGTAGCTAGAGAGGTCTCTGGTTAAGGAGGGTGACTAGGAGACCACAAACAGGGGAAACCATGCCCACACCTACCTGCTGTTCCTGCCGCGCACTCCAATTGCCGCAAACTCAATCACTTTTGTGTTGAGATCGAACGTTGCCCCTTTTGGTCCCTGCAACTCTGGGTTGCGCCTTTTTGCAGTGATGTAGTCAGAGTCTTCCAGTTCAAAGTGGCAGTTTGGCATCAAGCTTCTCCCCTTCACAACCACCTCTGGGCACTTCTGATTTGGCTTCAGGTTAGGAATACTAGGAAGAAAGGGACTGGTATTAGCCAAACTTCTGGACGGCAGCTGCTTGTCTGTCTCCTTGTACAGCACAGAGCGCTGCATCCTCTCTCCGTGCAAACGTTGCTCAGCAAATCAAACAGAATTGCACTCCCTGCCATGGAGGCAGCAGAGGTGAAATGGCAGAAGCATGACCAGTTATGTGTCTAGAGACCAACCGCAGCACACAAGTTTCTATGTAGGTAAGGAGGCCGTGCTTGTCTGATAAGGAAGCGTAGCTAAGGACTAGCTGGCCCCTTGACAGCCTTTCTGGATCTCTCGTTCCAGATTTTGCAACCCTCCAGGAGCTTAATATTTCATACAATGTCTTTTCCCACTGTCCCATACCTGCTTCTACCAAGGCCGGATGACCATCTTTGTTGCTGTATGTTAGCTGTTTCTGCTGCCTCTCTGGGGCTGGCTGTCCCCAGGTCTGCACTCCCACCCACCCCAGTCAGAGGTATTACCACGACTATCCATCAGTAGCATGAGTTGAAAAGTGGCTGGACGTTCCTACCTGCAGAGCATACGGCTCTGAAAGTCCCCCACGTACACCGGAGAGAACTTCATCTGGAAGAGCTGCCTCTCACCGGCAGCGATGGTGCCGCTGCCGGGCTCGACAGAGAACAGCGGGGCGGCACTGACGGCGTTCAGAGATGAGCTCAGGGAGGAGGAGACGTGCTCCACAGCGCGGTCCAGCTGGCTCGAACAACGGCTAGACCGGAGCTTCACAGAGGTACCAGAAGTGGAGGAAAGGAATTCCCCTGCAGTGAGGAAGAGGTTAGAGCAGGATATCTTTCAAGGAGAAAATCCTCTGTTCCCAGCAACTCTGCCTTCTGCTGCAGGTGAACAGAAGGGAGGTGGGATGCACTTGGAGCATCCCTGGCCAAGCGCTTTCAGCAGGAGGACTCCCGATGAAGAAGAGGGAGAGCGGTCAGGTTGCTTTTTGTTTCTGTGTTACTGCTTGCTAAATCGTCATCCCAGAAAGTCCTGGGGACGGGTGTGAAAGTGAGGATGGACAGGAGGGACAACTGAGGGTGGGGGGCAGCAAATACAGTGAAAAGGCCCAGCAGAGACCCAGAGAAGCACGTGAATCAAAACACACAACTGAACATCAATCTGTAGAGATATTCAGATGATGGACAGGAAGGCTATGTCTATGTTAGCAAATGAAATGGGCCCAGGACTGAACCCCGCTGCTTCACTCCACGCTGTTAAACTCCCTCCATCTCCAGGACCGGGGAGCTAGATGAAAACTTCTCCTGCAGAACTGTTTCTGGCCAGCGTTCCTTCCCAACCCACACTCAGGAACTAACAGTAGAGATGTCTGGTGTTACAGCATCTGGGAAAATTTCTGGGCGCTGTTTCACGTCCCAGCACAGCCAGCCTCAGCGCTTAGCATTAAGGACAGCGTTAAGTCCTGCTCCCCAGTTGCCTACAGAACTGAATTTTGTTTGTTGTGCATGGTGGAGAGAAGGCTTTGGGGAACAGCACTGCTCTGTCCTTCACACCCTTTCCTTCCTTCCTCTTTGTCAGGCTTTCATAACCGACGACCAGCCAGCTAATGGCACAGCGGACCGGCTTCAGCACAAGCGTGCCCCGTGCCGGGGAACAGCCAACACCAGGACCCACAGGGGAGGGAGTTAAGCACATTCAGACCGTCAAGGACTTTGGTTGAGGTCTCCCAGCTCGGCAATCAGACAAGCTGCTTGTGCTAGGAAACGCAAGGGTTGACAGCTCTCCTCATTCCTGTTCCTGATGAGACCTCTTGGACACACAGCCCTGTTTCCCCGCAGAACCACGCTGCTCCCAAGGAGACCATGCGCTCAGACACAAACACATTACTGCAGGTTAATGAGTCACGGCCCCGCCGCTGAGCTCCGATGGCTGCTGTGAGCAGGGTCTCCGCCTGCAGCAAACACTCCCGTGCCCGAGTTAGGAGGGTTAATTTAGCCAGTGACTTTGCATTTGCTGTAGACTGGGGAATTGCACACAGACAGTGTCTGCAGGTCAGCGAACCCGTTGTTACACTATCAATTTTCCCAGTCTCAGAGACTTGCCAAAGAAGTGCCCTGATGTCCCCCTTCCCAGTCCCGACCCACCACGTGGCTCTCCCCTGAGCCAGGCCCAGCTCCCGCACAGAGCACAAGCGTCAGAGCAAGTGTAGGAGGGTCTGAAAGGCAGAGAGTGGGCAAGGAGAAAGTCTCCAGCTGCAGCTGGGAAGATGCTGGTGAAGGTGGGTGACCAGACAGGGATGAAAAAGCAATTCATGCTCTGGGTTGAAGTGGTACAGTCTTCTCACAAAGCCCTCAGCTACCAACTGAAACACCCCGGGCACCCCCAGCTGCCACAGAGAGCTAGTGCCTTACCATCCAGACTGGGCAGGAGCAGCTCCCCAGTATGGCTCACTGCCCTTTCATCCTCCACAGCCCTCATCCAGGTGTATTCCAGGGCCACATTCCCTGTATTGGACAGCTGGAAACTGAAAAGCAAGGAGGAGGCATAAAAAGAAAACGTCCAATAAATACCAAGCAAGTAGAAAAGTAACCCTGTACGGTGGGCTCCCGGCACCCCTTTCTTTATGCTGAGTAGCATCTTCTTCCCCAGACAACTCTGCCACGGCTAGATCGCTGCCCTGGGCTGCCCCGAGACAAAGTATTTCAATGTTTGGAAGTTTAAGAGGAAATGGCAGACATGGTGCCCAGGAGAATTAATCCAAGGGTCTTACTCTGGTCTTTATGTCTCGGTTTGGCGTTATTTTGACTGAAAACTCGTCTTCAAGCAGATAAGGACAGGCAACACACAATGAAAGCAAAACCATGGTTGTTCTCAGCAGAAAGGCATGGCAGGATGGCAACCACCATCTCCTGCTTGGCTTTGTGTGTACATATGTGGGCCCCAGCACCCAGCCAGGACTTGGAAAGGATGAAACCAAAAAATTATGTGTTTAAAGGGAAGAACAGCAGGTGAGACTGCTCTAGGGAAGCAGACACCGTGTCAGCCCTGGGCAAAGGCAGCTCCCATACGCAGGTCCCTGCCTGGCCTCCAGCACTCACGTGAACGTCCTCGTCTGGAAGAGCAAGGTCTCCTCGAACTGAATCATGTCCGTATCCAGCTTGAACTCGGCGTAGTCAACGACAGCACTGAGGCGAAGCTCCACCTCACGGCTGCTCTTCTCCAGGACAGTGTGAGCTGGTTCTGGCTCTGGCTCGACCACCTCCAAACAGGACAGGAAAGAATCACTGAGCAGAGCCCAGAAAGCCACGCTGAACAGGGAGTCTTTTGGCCTCCAAAATCAGCCACATAGAGGGGCCAGAAAGGACCATTCCCATTTATTTCCCTGGAAAGATGATAAAATGTGACCCTTCCGCTACAATATTTGTTTCTACCTACTGATCAGAGGAATCACCACGACTGCAAATACACCCATGGGGACTATGGCCGGGTATCGGTCCCCGTGTTTCAACCCTGCAGAGTGTCTGACCTTCTTCCTGGCTCCCCATAAATCTAGCAGGCCCCTAAATTAGGATTAAGTTCCGCTGCTGGAGCTCTGTGGATGGAGAACCCCAAGAATGAACAAACCTAGAAAGCACCTTTTCCTTCTTGTCTTAAGAGAAAGTGCTTTCCAGATGTCTCAGGTGGGGCAACAGCCACACTGGTGGGGGCTGGGGATGGGCATTTTGGGATGGGCACAAACTCACTAGGGAAGTCTCCAACTGCTGATGCTCGGATGGGGAAGAAGTTTGGTTTACAGGTCTTACAATGGTTCAGAAACTAGGGAAGACCCATCACCCAAGACAAGTGTGTTTGGCAAGAATGATAGTAAAAGCAGGAGTTTCTGGAGATGATACGTCTCCGAACTCCCGCATGACTGCCATATAGTGCCTGGGCTGCCCCATAATGAGATATCCCACACGATATAGAGACCACAACTAAAATCTCCAGTACCAGTACAGACAGAACTCAGAGCTCACCCACAATGTGCTGGTGGGCTAGCCAGCATACACGAAAGAGCGCTAGTGTTGCTCTCCACTTTAAAACAAGGGGACAGAGCGCAGTGGATTTAACTCCTTGTTGGTGAAAAGGCACTGATTCAGATGAATAGATTTTAACACCATAAAATCAGCAGAGACTGATAGTTTGCACGTGGCTAAACGTCTCTTGTCAAACTAAACATCTCTCGTCAAAAAGACTTCCCCATCTTGTGCGAGCGTAGCAGGTCACCGTGCATCCACCTCTCCCCTAAAAAGCACTGCTGGTTAACCTCACGGATGGATTAAATGTCAGGAGGAAGCAGGAGCCAGCTTAGCCAGCAAGGATGGCGGTCTGCTGCCGTTGGCAGCTCTTTTTGTAGAAGCTCAGTTAGCTTCTTACCTTCTTCTTGAGAGGCCACGTGGCTGCCGGGCCCCTCATGGCATCCACCCACTTGACGGTGCGCAGGCGGTCGTCCCAGTCAGTAACCAGCTCTGGAGGCAGCTGGAAGGCGATCCTAGCCACCTTACACTTCACAGGGTGCTTTTTGAAAGCGACCGCAACATCCGATTTCAAGGTCACCGTGATGTCCTTAGCACAGCCAGCATGGAGGTGTCCCACCTAGGGAGAACCAGAGAGCCAAGACCAAACTGGAATCACTGGCAAGGGCAAAACTGACAGCAAAGGGATTGATGTGTTGAGGAGCTGTGCCAGGGATCTGCATTTTATTGTGTATTTATCTGAAGTTTGATAGGGAAAAAGTACAAACAAAAGATGTCACCTCCCACAACACGGAGCCTTTTCTGCCGGGCTGACAGCCCTGCCCCAGCAAAGCCAGGGATTGCATCTCCTACGTGGCACTGGAATGGGCTCTCACTGGGACGTGGTGACTCCCTGCTAACTCCTGGCAACCCGCCGGGAAGGGCTCGACCAGCGGGGAAAGGCAGAGCCGTTCAAACTCACCTGGGGGGAGAAGTGAAACGGGGTGTCTGCCAGCCACTCAAACCGCACCGCCTCCCCGCTGCTGCGATTGGTGATGGTGAAGGTCACGGGGTAAGGTGTCCCGATGTGACAGTCCCCGAACTGGATGTGATCCACTCTGGTAGCTGTTAAGAATGAGAGCAAGGGATCTCAGCGTGCTGTGAGGTCCGCCCGCCCCCCTCACACGCACAGACACACGTATGTCCAACTCCTTTCCTCGCTCCAAGCCTTCCTCCCTCTGGGAGGTGCAGATCCCCATCCTACCACTTTCAGAGATACACCCTGACATGTCCCTAAACACGCGGCTGTGTCTGTGCAGAGGGGACATGCGGTGCAGCACGCACGGCCTCTGTGCACAGGGCTGGCACGCTCACAGACCACCAGACCTCCTTTTAGAGATACTCAGCTGAACGCTGGCATCTCTCACCCTTCCCTCCCAGCCTGCACGCGTCCCCCTTGACAGAGGATCCTCCCTTGTGTTCTCAAGCGTGGCTGCTCTGCAGGCTACAAAAGGCAACAGGATCTGTCCGCTAAGTCTGGACCACACCTGCACTGGCACAGGGTGAGCAGAAACATGTCTTTTCCTCTTCCTTGCTCCATCTTGGCAGCCTCTCCTTTCTTACCCTCAATTATGTCTTCTTCCAGATTGCCTTCAGTGTTCTCTTCGTTGCTGTCTGCCACTAGTCCATTGATGTTATCAAGCGTGAAGTCATCCTCGTAGCCTTCACCCACCAGCTGAATGTCGGTCTCTTCATAGGGGTTGTCCACCACTGAGAGGTGGATCTTCCCTTCCACACGTTGGGCCAGGTTGGGTTTGAAAAGCACGTCAAACTCTGCTAATTCCCCGTGATGCAGGACCAGGCAAGCGGTGTGGGGCTTCCTCCCTGCACAGCAATGGAAATCAGAGACAAGTGATACAGCTGTACAGAGGAAATATTCCATCGGGTATAAGAGGAATAAGAGGTTGAAACACAGCTGTCTCTAAGCACAGGTTCTCCCACCACTGGTTCCAGACCCTCCTCCTATATTCACAAGACTATGAAACCACCATGTATATCACTGCTTAAGCATCTTAACCTTAGGTTAACACGCAGCTCTCACTCAAACTTCTCAAGCCGTACGTAACGCTGAGTCAAAGAGCGGTTTTGGCTTTTGTTGGCTGGCTGTGGGCTCAAGGGCTGCCTCTGTTCAGGCTGGTAACTCCCCACATGCAGCAGAGACCTCAGACAGTCCATTCAAGTGCTGATAATTCCCCGACAACTCAACCCACCACGTCCAGAAGAACAGAAAAACTTCCTACAACTTGCTAGGAGGAAACTCTGCAAAGAGTCCACGGGAAAAAATAGGGGTACAGAGAGCCCCAGGAAAGAAAGTATGCCTAACATCTGGCTGCTGCTTGGCCACGCCAAGAGCAGGGCACGCATCTTCCCTGTGTGAATGACCACACTTCATGGTTAATGAATTTACCTTCTCCAGGAGAGTCCTCCTTCGTGCCTGCAGCTTGGTAGATGCAGTGTGTGGTGGGCCTGGCTTTCAAGAAGAAAACTCCCCCTTCATCCAACAGGTCTATCATCAACTGAGAAAAGGGAACACAGAGAACAACCACACTGGTGTGGGTACAGGGTGGCACGCGGATCGACACCGTACCGCTGCTGGTCCAGCACGGGGAGCCCAGCACGCTTCCCCGCTTCAAACACAGCTCTTAGCACAAAGTTTAAGTAAAATCAGACAGAAAAAGAGTGTTCAGAGGCATTGGGATATCATTAAATTAGAACCAAACAGGACAGAAAGTACTAAAAGCAATGAGCAGAACGGAATTAAACTACAACTGAGTTTAATTAAAATGTAGTAAAATGTGATCAAATACAATCTAATGTAACTAGGACATCCCACATTCCCACAGGAGAACCAAAGCGTGAGAAGAGAGTCGGGAGGAAAAATACCCCATCAACTTTCTTGTGTTGTGTTGAACTGAAAAGGATAGACTGGTCAGAAACTCACATTGCCAAGAGGAACACCCTTCCTGGAAAGCAGAATTCAGTCATTTGCTTAAAAAGAATTTCTGAGACCCATTCCTGTGCAGTTCACTGCGGCACAGAGTGGAAAGAGTAACCGGCATAAAACCCAAGGGTGGGTTAAGACTAGCGGAGACAGCAGCAGTGGTTGCAAAGGAGAGGGGGACAAAGACGAAGGGCTGATGGAACTTTCCTAGAGGGATCTGGCTGAGAAACGAGACTTTTCCCACTGGTTTGCCAAAGCATCTTCCAGAAAGTCAGAGCGAGTTATTCTCCTGCGATGGAGTGGCTCTGAGCGCAAGGCAAGGGTTTCATTTGGTGTTCAATTGCACGCATAGAGTAGCGGTGCATCTGTGCACCTCTACCACGTTTTTTGGTGCCTTTCCTCCATGGCACAAGGACTTGTTCCCAGACCAGAGCATTCCCTGAGCAGGTCCTCACCTGGACAGGTACGACGCCATCATTCTGAAGGACCAGAGACAGTTTTTCTGAATCACCCAGCAACAGCTTCTTGAAGAGCAGCAGTGGGTTCCCTCTCTTATTGTGAAGGACCGGGCGCAAGACCGTCACTCGAGGCAGATGCCCATCTCCACTGATATCGAAGGTCAGGCTTTGTGCTTTAATTGCTGCAGGGCTGCAGGAGAGGCAGAGGAGAAATCCTTACGGCTGGCACTAACCCATTTCCCACTTGGCAATCAATGAAGCGAGTGCCATCCACTGCATTTTCCCTGGCTGCTGCTCCTGTACCCCACGACACAGCTCCCTCTCACCCCTCTCCTCCCAGTCAGATCAGGGCCATTCACAAGAAGAATCTGCTCTGCAGAGACAGAGCCTTCCAGAATAACAGTTAAAAATAATTTCACTTCATCGAATCATGCACTACAGCAGGTAAATAATGAGGCAACAGATGAGACATGGCAAATTCACTGGCTGCGGTGATATGAGACATACGCAAAAAGCACAAGCACAGCATGAAAATAGTAGAAAAGCAAGAAGGGAGAAGTAAAGAAATAACACCATCACTAAGGATTATTTCCAAGGACACTAAACCAGGAATTGCTTATTAGGGCAGAAAGCTGACTTATCTCGTCCCAATTCAGCGACTAAAGGGTTGGGGAAAAGCAGGTCAGATCCCCGGTACAAACACAGGTCCCAGGACAGAGGAGCTGGGCTACTCTTTCGTAAGGGGTCCAATCGCTCCTTTAACATAAAATATGTTAATATACCCCAGGTAATCACATAGGATCATCTCATTTTAACATAAACAAGGAGGAAATAATGCATGCTGACTTGCTGGCACAGAAACCGCTTCATCTAACGCTTTGTCCTTGGAAAGCCCCAGCTCAGCTGTCGCACATCTCCGTTTCTTTCTGATTCAATAACTTCCAGTTGGCTACCTGATGTTCTTCCTAGACACTCATATAGGCTAAACTATGACCCTTATTTTTCTGCTCTGCTCTATCTAGTAGTTACTGCCTCCTATATTACCTAATGCTAAGTACTCGACCTAAGGCTAATGAAAGCATTAGGGTTAACAAGAGGTCAACGTCCTCCCAGAGGAGAGGCAGCTATCAGAAAGGTGTCCCTGACAAGATTCCCCAGGGTGAATTACCTTGCCTGGACATCAAGGGATGCCTCAAAAGTGCACTGGTAGCTCTGCATCGCTTGTGGAGTGAAGGTCACTGTAGCAAAGGCGTGGGAGCGGCTGGGCACGCACGTCCGAATGGGATCCACCTCGAAAATGTGGCTAACAGGGCTGTTAAGCTTGGGGAACCCACAAAGAGGTGTTAGGAGAAAACATCCTTCAATATGATTTGCCTTAGTCACATATTCGTCATGGGGAACAGCCCCAGGCAGCATTTTCCTTCCTGCTTCCCTGGACAGGCTCCTTCCATCTTGGGGGTGACTCCAAAGTGGCGCTGACCTTGCACACGAGCTGCCATAAAGCCCAGGAGTGCAAAAGCTTGCTCTGAGCGCTGGGCAGCCAGCCCAGCATACTTGGGAGGTGGGGACTGCATGGCAAACCCCACAAATAACTTAGAATTGGCCTTTAAAGAGAAGGGAAAGATCAGGGAGCCTGAGGAAATAGTCTGCTTCGAGCCCTGGCACATCAGTCCAGTGAAAGCCCCCATCTGAGCATGCTTCCAAGAAGGGTTCAGGTCTCCCACCAAAGATACAGAGGGTTGAGCCAAAACCTTGCTTGAATCACGGAATCACTACGGTTGGAAAAGACCTGTAAGATCATCAAGTCCAACCATCAACCCAACCCCACCATGCCCACTAAACCACGTCCCACAGTGCCTCATCCACACGTTCCTTGAACACCTGAGACACACTGAATTCAATTGCCACCCCAGCATTGCTGCTCTCCCCTGTAGTTTGACCTGCACTGAGCTGAACTAGTCCAGACGAGAGGAAGCAATGAATCTGGAGAAGGCAGCAGGCTACCACACAGCCTTTAAAGAGCAACAGTGGCCTTGGCCTCTTGTTCCTACCTTACTGGGGATGGGTTTGATGGAGAAAACCACGTCACAGGGGACTTTGTTCACGTTGCAGATCTTGAAGCGAGCTGTGGCCCGGTGCCCAACCAGAACGTTGGTGAAAATGAACTTGTTCTCATCTGTGACGAACACGCCCTTGTCTCGCACTGTCCGTAGGATCCGGCAGAGGTTGATGCTGCTGCAGATCCGATGTTCCTCAAAGATGGACTCCATGTCATCAACCACAAATGCTGTGAGCAGACAAGAGGGAGGGCTGAGGATGAAGAAGCCTTCCTGCTGAATTTATCTGGACCCTCTTGGCCTCTCAGAAGGCCTGATAAGCCCTTTCTGCCTGGGTCACTGCAAAACCCAACCTGGGTGGGGAGTTGGCTGTGAGGATGGAGCTCAGTCACCCTCAGTCTTAAAGGGCAGCGCTTTCCCTGTATCCTTCCATGCTTCCCTCCCAGCCTCCCCCCACTGGTGGACTTGAAAAGGACTGGAACCTCTGAGGATTTTAAGATGGGACTTTAGGGTTAGGGCGTCTCTCTGTAAGCCTGGGTGCTGATCAGCAGCAGGTCTGGCCAGGGGAACCTGTGGACGGGGCGTACCTGGGAGGCAGGACTCAGCAAACAGGGTGTAGGGGATGCCAAGGGGATTGTCCGTAGGGTCTCTGTCGCTGATGTCGATGGACAGGTACTCCTTGCAGATCCCCACTGGCTCTGCGTGGCAGTCCACTGTGATCATCTGCTGGCCCCCAGGAGGGATGGAGCCAAAGCCAGGGTACACCGTGAACATGCCTAGAGTGAGGCGAGCCTGCAGAGAGAGTCCCAGGAGAGGCTTGAGCATCCCCAGCAAGGAGTATGCCACTCCTTGACCTCCAGCCGGGCCCAAGCCCCCAGTCCCAGGGCAGGGAGGGACGATTCCATGGCCCAAAGGCAGCCCCAGGATGACATGAACAAGCTGGGAGGAGGCATAGGCTTGTCCCAAGTGGTATGGAGAAAGGAGTTGCGGTGTAAAGGGTGGAGGTGGTGGCTGGGATCCTTCAACCTCCAGGGGTAAAACAGGAGAGCAGAAACGATGGGAGAGGAGAGAGGGGGCTGGGAAGAAGAAAAAGCAAGGTCATCTCATTTCAACGGACTGGGAGTTCAAACAGGGATGTTCCGCATCTGTGGTATTCATAGACCTGTTTTGGCCAGCAGCTACCAAACACAGGACCTGCTCCCCTCCCTTGAGCCCACAACTTCAGGTCTGAGCCAGAGCATGGGACTGTCAGTGGGACTGAGCAGCTCCTGCCTCTGCTTGTGGCTGGGAGATGACCTCCGTCATGCAGACCACCAGATCTCATGGCGACAAGCCCCCCAGGCTGGGCACAGCAGCGTCCTCCCACTCCAGCTGCAGTGGCACGTGTTGGGGAGCCGGAGCCACCCACCTGCAGGAAGGTGTTTGTGTCCTTTGGCAGCGAGCGCTTGCTTTGTCTGGCCGAGGGAGTCATTTTGCCCAAGTTTTCACTCTCGTGGGAGCGGGCAGATTTGATTCGATGTGCACTGAGAGGAGAAAGCAGAAAACATCCATCACGCTGAGCTCCCCCTGCCTTTCTCCGAGGCCAAAGCTGGCCTTCCTCGCCATGGAGGAAAGTCCTCCTGCTCCCGGACAGCTGCCTGCACCACCCATTGCTGTAGCTTATGGATAGGTCAGCTGTACACCGGCTTTGTCCTACACATGGAGATACTGAGGGGTTTTTCTGCTCCCTGCTCACAAGCCAGTGACGCAGATGGACAAGAACCCAGGTGTCCTGGCTGCCTGTCACACCCCAGCCATGCTGTGGTGCCTCCTCGGGCAGGAAGGGTGGAGCAGGTCTTCTCTCACCTTTTTCTTGGCAATACAGGTGCAGCCTGGTCCGCTCGGTAGATGACGAATTTAAAGTCAAGGACGCCTTTGTTCTCCAGCGTGAAGGTGCAGGTTTTCCTGGTGCCATTCGTCAAGGCACCGAAGTTGATGAGCGAGGCAGGGTAAATGCTGTACTTGCTGTACACAGCTTTTGCTGACACCCTCACTGGGACGACAGCGATGGTCTCGCCTCCTTCACAGATGCTGGGCTCAATCACCTGCAACCGGAGGAGGGGCTGGTAAAGGCAGCAGAGGCCAGCCTCTATCTCTGTCCCCTGATGCCACCCCAAGTCCCCATCAGCTCACCCTCCCTGCTTAAACGCCTCCTCCAGAGCCAGTTTCAGCTCTGCTTAGGAAGCATCACAAATGGTTTCTGAAAGACTTTATTGCATATGGATGAGAGGATTCCCCAACTAAAGCCTTCCTCCCAGAAGACACGTGTCCTGCTTACACTCCCAAGACGCGGTGTGTGAACACCGCCTGGCACAGGCAGCTCACCTGGCACTGCAGGATGGGTTTGTTCTCAATGCTCATTTCCATCTTGGGATGGAAGAGCAGCCGGACCTGCACGGGGTGCCCGGAGGCAGTCAGCACGCCCTTCTGCGGCTGGATAGTGAAGTGGGATGCCAGGTCGCGTACGTTGGTATCTGCGGCTTCCAGCTTGAAACTGGGGTGAAAGGGAAGGAACAGACCTCTGCAGTTAAAAATACCGGTGCCACCAGCACAGCCGGGACTTTGCATAGGACCATAAAAAAAATAATAAAAGGGAAAGAGTCCAGCTCTGCTTGGGGAATTCCAGATCTTGACACAGAGTGCAGACAGTCAGCAGTGTTGTAAGCTAACCTTGACACCAAATTTTTTTCATTCCCTCCTTTAAAGAGTCTCAAAGAGAAATGAGCTGACCCTCAAAGGAGGGCAATGAATCTCAGCAGTGAGGGGTTTACATTTCAGGGCCCCTCCTTCTGGTTCCTGCTGAGCTGTGAAGAATTGCTGGTGTGTGGCTGGATTCTCTATTAAAATATTTGAGCTTAGAGAGCCCAGGTTTTGTATTTACCTGGAGCATGAGGTAGTCAGCATGGGAACAGGTTCTAACCATGGACAGAAGGAGAATGCAGGCCTGGCTGGCACCATGCATTCACGGGTGGTGGCACCATGCATTCACAGACCAGGCAGCTGGACCCACCTGTACGCAATCGCGTATTTCCCTTTGTTCTTCAGGGTTAGCACCTGCTTTGCCTCATCCAGGACCTTAAGCATCCCAAAATCCACGCTGCCATCTGTACCTGCAGAAAACCCCCAGAGAGAGGTAAGAAATGGTGAATATTTGTGAGCTGCTGCAGACTACACCAAGTGACAAGATACAGATTTGGAGTTCTCAGGTAGCACAAAACCCTTCTCGGCAAGTTTCTCTTATGGAAGGTTTTTCTAGCTACTTTGCTGCCCTTTCCCTTACTTGGAGAATATGTGTAGGGTTTAGTAGCTAAGGAGCTCACTTTCCTTCTGCCTGCTTCCAAGCACAGATCCAACAACTCTCTGTGCCATGCCGAGCATTCACGAATTGCCAATTGCTTGTTCACACCACTGTCATTTCAAAGCCCCCAAATCAATCTGCACACGAAGTTGCACACTTCAAAGTTTGGAGGCGAGAGACTCAAGGCTCTCTCTGTGCCCTGACAGTGCTTCACTCCACGCAGCTTGCAGGATACGTGCGTTACGTATCCGTGCCACGCTTGCATGGTACCCCATCCTGTTCCAAGTGCCCTGGTTGCTCACCTGCCAAGGCAATGCCATGCACCGGACTACATGGCTTCGGGGGCATCCACTCACCTTTAGAAATGCCGATGCTCAAAGCAACGTCATAGGCCTCCGCAAGGATTTGGATATTTTCAGTCTGAACAATCCCCAGGACGTTTTCTGCATCTGAAACCTGAGATGGCAAGAAACAAACACTGCTTAGACCATTCTCAATTCTTTTGGAGGACAACATACGAGGCCTTGCCTCTGCCGGCTGCTTCCACCATGGCCTCCCCTGCTTGACAAGCATTTGTGACTCCCAAACTTTCCTAACCCGTTCATCTCATGGGCCGACCCAGCGAGATTCTGACGCAGGAAGAAACCCTGTCAGCCCACCTCGGCCCTCCTCTAGCAGCAGTGTTGCTGCTAAAGCGCCCTGGGAAGCAAGGGGATGTTAAAGCAACCACAAGAAGTGTGAGGTGTCCCAGAGCACATGGCATTGATGCCCAACCCTCTCCTCTTCAACCACCCAGCACCCTCACTGAAACACAGCCCCTAAACCATGGGGAACAAAATCCCAGGCTGAGAGTTTGTTGCTCCATGTTAAGAGCCCCAGACGGACTCCAGGATGGCTGCAGGGAGCACGCCCAAGTCTGGACAACCAAACGACAGCACTCAACCATGCACAGCAGCAAGGTTGTTGTTGTACGGGCTCAGGACGAAGCCTCAAAACCCAGACGTAAGCCACGCAGAGGCAGCACCTCTTCCTGAGGTGCTGTACACAGCAGTACATCTCTTCCGGACTCCACAGCGTACTTGCCCCATGAAGCTCAGCTACAAGAGCACCCTAGGAGTCACCTAGTTTCCAAAACGTTATCCTTCAGTGAGAGTCCCTTGCTGCTAAGGGACTGGCCCCCCGGCAACGGAGGAAGAAAGGAATCTCAGGAAGGCTCATCCTTTTGCCCTCTTGGCAGGGTACACTTCAAGCACAGTCTCCATCCCCAAGAGCACAGCGATCACTCTGCCCTGCTCTGCCAGGGAGGGCACAGTCCCCCTCACCTCTAGTCGGATCATCTTCTTAACCGTTAGAGCCTTCGTGGCCTTGAAATACAGATGTACGGCAAACTCCGTGCAGGGAGCAATGATGCCCTCATCCTGTGACGCGGAGAAGTCCTCGCCGAGGTTTTCCAGCCCACTGAGCCGCCAGGCCACGGGCAGTGGGGTGCTGTTTCGCAGCACCAGCGTCTTGCTGTCCCTCCTGTAGAGACAAGACGACACAGCACCGATTGCTCGACAGTCGTGCTAGCCTTGCAACTGAATGCAACTTGGAGCAGCCCTAGCCATGCGTATGAAATCATATTTTAATGTTTTCCCTATGTCACAAGTCTGAGAGGTGAGGTCCTTGGGGGACAGCTTGGTGTCAGAAGTGTATCCAAGAGAAGGGAGATAAGGAGGAGCCACTGGACTGCTCTGCAACCAGCAGACAAGACACCAATGCATCGAGATGCCCATGGCACAGCATTGCTGGGGGGGTATGGAGCTCGTGGCTGTTACAGGATATCGGAGCCAGCGAGGAATGGTGAGCAAGGGACTGGGAATTGCTGAAGAAAAAGGGATGCTAGCCCAGCCTCCAACCTGAGTGGCCACACAGCCGGCGAGAGAAGCTGAAGGGAGGCCCACTGTCAGCTCTCATCCCCAGCAGAGCGGCTGCGGGATGACTGACCTGTGCAGAAGCAGCCTGTCGAAATGCACCTGCTTGGAGCTGACCCCCAGCTCCACCTGCACCCCCTGGCAGCACAGGCGGAAGACCACTGGCTCTGGGTTGTCCTTAATGCAGCAGATGAGGTTGTCTTCCACGAGGCCAGCTGAATTGGGGTACGCCCAAACGCTCAGCTCCTAGCCCCGTCCCCGCAAAAAGAAATACAGAAGAGCATTCAGTGAGCAGGAGGAACGGCTCCTGGGCACTTCTACCAGTGCCTGCCCTACCTGTCCGTCTCCTACCTGCTTCTCGTTAGGTTTCAGCCTCATGCTGGGGGGGTCTAAAAGGAACGTGTCCGCTTTGACGTCGTGCTCAAAGAAGAAATGCACCTCGGCCTCCAGTGGGGTGACATTGAGGATGGTTAACTTCTCACAGTTGTTGGGATACTGCAGCGCCTTGTACCTGTCCACAAAAATGGGAAAAGGCTGCAGAGGAGATGCCGGGACCATTGTCTTCATCACACATTGAGGAAAGCACTGTGTCCTGGCAGCGGGAGGTTGCACTGGAAGACCATGGTCTAACAAGCCGGCTAAGAGAAAGGATCACTTTCACGGGCACGTTGCATGGTATGCGCGTTCATCCTTGCGTTACTTTGATGTCCACCTCTGTACCTGGTGCCTCCATCCCAGAGGCGTTACAATGCACAGGCCGCTTAAAAGAATGTTTTATAAAATAGAAATTCAAAGGCGCCTGGAAAAATAAAAGTACGCCAGGCACATGCGTTCTTCCCCCTTCTTTGTTGGGTTTCCTTCCCTGCAGGGTATAAAGAAATGCTTTTGAAAAGAGGTTTTAAAAATAGTTTAGCTTATCTCTATCAAAAAAGTCATGAGGCTGTCTTTTATTTCATGGGTTAGCCCAAAGTCTGAGGGAAGGAAATAGAAAGGATTCATTCCCAAGAGGAATGCTAAATTTTACAAGTGTCCCTTCTTCTCAGGTGTGGAACAGAATCTGGAGTTAAAGGGTTAAAAAAGCAAACAGAAACCTGAGACCATTCATCAGCCTAGCTAAAGATCCTCTTTTGTTTTTTAAACTGTTTTGATTTAATTTCCTTGGGTGGTCAAAATACCACTAGCTCTCCAGAGCTCCCATGAAGACAAGAACTTCATTTCTAATATTTAAAAAAAAAAAAAAAAGCGATGTTAAAAATAGAAATACGCCAGCAGCTACAATGCCAACTTTTTTAGGCAGACTTCAGCAGTGAGGATCAGGAAAATGTAATTCCCATTTTTCTCCCTCTGCAGGTTCCGCCCCCACCACGCATATTGGCAGGTCAACTCAAAGTCTTACTAATATTACAGATTAATGAATGGTTTACAAAACCATCAGCAGAATAATTGCTCATTCAGTTCAGCTCAAATCACTTTAAAAAAGCACCATAAAGTTCATTTCACAGTTGGTGAGGCTGAGACGTGGAGGGGGGACACAAGTTGCCCCAAGTCACCTTCAGGCTGGAAGCAGCACGTGGCTCTGGCCACCGAGGCGCCCACCATGTTGGAAGATCATCTCCATCTCCTCCCAGCTCCTCCGAGACTCATGTGCCTTTTTATCTACCCAAGTTCACACATCCGCGGTCCTTCAACCCCAGGTATCTCCCAGGTCTTTGCCTGGGCCTGCCCGGAATTGTGCCGCGGGGACAGCATGTCTCCAAGCACGTCCATGAAAGTACAAGGCCCTGGAGATCCCATCCCAACATCAAGAGATCATCAAGACGTACCGGTCTCCTGACTTCCCACACAGCAACGGTCCAAAGTGGAATACACCCGTGTCCATGACATACTGCTTGAAGATGATGTCGTCATCCGCCTTGCTCTTCCTCCACTGAGGAAACACCAGCCTGGGCAGAAAAAAACAGGGAATGAGGAGCTGCGAGATACTCTAAGTAGAAAACCTGGTCAGAAAGCCATAACCCTTCCTGGTGGCTGAGGCACCAGTACTGGTTCCCAGCTCAGGCAGCACGCTCTGCCCAAGCCAGAAGGCCACAGGGGTACAAGGGACAGCCCTGGCTCAGAGTTTAGGAGGGAGCAGTGTGGGAGGGCTCCCACGGGCCAGCCTTACCGCGGGTCCTGGCTGATGGTGGGATACAGGCAGGTGCCCCTGCAGTGCAGCTGGTACAGACGGTTTGTCCCCAGGAGCTCAAAATGCAGCGTCTGATCGAACTGGCCCAGCACCGTGGAGCTGAAGTGGACCTTCAGTTCCACCTCGCCGCGGGCAGGCACTATCCACCGGCAGCTGCTCAGCCTGGCAATTAAAGAGGAGGCTTCAGACATTGTTAACGAGCAAACGAGACAGGGAGGAGGGTTGTGAACTCGCCATCCCATGGAGGCACTGGCAGAGGGTCCCTGCAGAGCTGGGGACAATGGGCCTCATTTGGCAAGATGGACATGAAGCAGAGGGATCACCTCCTCCCTCACAGCTCACCTGACAGATCTCCCTGGGCACGGGACCGCGTCCATGCTGCTTTGGTCCGCCTCAGGGGGACGTGTGGGTGCTCCCGTGCCTGGCCCCTGGAGACTTCGCCTCCTGCGGCTGGAGTTCCGCTTCTCCCTTGCAGCCTCCCGGCTGCCTGCGGCTTTCTGCTTCCTTGACCGGCCCCTGGTTGGGGTGACCTGCTCCTCTGGCATCTTCACACCAAGAGGAGAGAGAGAAGGGAGAGAGGTGAGACCTGCCCTGAGACATCCCCATCCTGGAAAGAAAGCTGCAGGTCTGCTAACAAACAGGAGAGAGAATAAATAAGTAACCAGCATCTGCTGGTTTCATATCTGCTCAGGGACTTGGACTTCCTTATTGGACTTTGTTTTGCCTACAAGACCTCTCCTCGCCCAGGACGACCCTCTCCTCGCCCAGGACCCTCTCCTCAAGGGAAGTTGAGGACTTTAGGTGATTTTTTTTCTCTCATCTTACAGAACCGCCCTATGTCTCAAGCACAGCTGTCTCTTTCGGACAGACAAAAGGGATGCCTGCAGACATGGGACCCTGTCATGTCTTCACTGCCCTTCCACAGTGATCTTTTTCCATCCTCCCCCCCACCATGCCCCCACCCAGCCTGGTCCCTTGCCCTGGCACCTTCACCGCAGGCACGGTCGGGGCATCCACAGCACTTTCCATATCCTTCTTTTCATCTTCTGCAGCAGCATCTTCTCGCACAACAAAGACGAAGTGCTTGAGGGCTTCTCCTGCTGCAGGGAGCATCCGCTTCTCCGGGTAGTGGACCACAGAGTAAAAAGCCGTAGGGGGAACAGGAGGCCCGGAGGGACCCAGTCCCAGGTCATCCAGGATCTACAGCATAACAGAAATTCCCATCACCTTCATCCTCACACTCCTTCCTTAAAGGCCGGGAGCTTTTGGCAATGTTTTTTTTTTTTTGTTTATATGGAGTACAGTGCTTTTTTACGCCCAGTGGGGTGGGCAGGCTCCAGAGCAGTGCCAGGACCTACAAGCGGGACCTAGAGAGAAATCTCTCCCTTGAGCGACTCAGCTGCCCTGGGACCATTTTTAATGATTTCCAGACTGGGAAACTCTCTGAACAGACAGGATGCTTGAACAGAGAGAGCACTCCCTCTTTCCACCCATCTGAGGGATGCTGAGAACCTCCCCAGCCACGTGGCTGCTGCGGAGCCATTATGGAACATCATCAGTGGCCTGGACAAGGCTCTGTGCCATTGTCACCTGGCAGGACACAACACACCAGGGCCCAGACCATGGCAGGCTCAGCATCTGAACCTTGCAAGGCTTTACCTGCTCTGCTGCTGGCAGCTTGCCGCTCTCCAGGATCTTCTTACTCACACCTTCTGAGCTCAGCACCTGGATGTTCAAGCAGGGCACCCCGACATCCTGGCCTCTGGCTGACCCTTCTGCACCTTCCCCTTCCAGCCGAGATAACTTGGAGTCCTCAAGAGCCTTCAGTTTTTCCAGCTGCTCCTTCTCCAGGCGCTCTTTCTCCGCGCGCTCCTTCTCTCTATCCTTCCGGCTCCTGCGGCTGGATAAATACCGGCGCTGGTCTTCTGCTTGGTGCCGCACCTCCTCTTGGTTCAGGGGGGACAGCAGGATACCCTGAACCCTGTCCCAGGATGACAAAATATGCGTGATGTCCTTCTGCGATGCCTCATAGATCTTAAACCTCATGGCCAAGTTCTTCTCGCTGTCACTCAGGGCCTCGTTTTTGGTTTCCCCCTGTTCTGGGTCTGAGGGTTGCACAACCACCGCTGGGCACGTATCCGTCAGGGGAACCTTGCCTCGCTTCTTCGTATCTTCCTTGTCACCTGCAACAGAGTCTGGGCGCTCCTTTACAGATCCCTTCTTGTCCACCCCCTTGGTGACATCCGACCAGTTGCTGGTGGACACGTTGGTGTTGCTGGTGGATGCGTTCATATCCTGGGCAGGAGGAGCAAGAAAAAGCAGTGAGCATTTCAAAGCACCGACTCAAATGCTGTAGGACAGTGATGACCTTTACAATAGCACCCCAAGCCTTGTCCGAGACCGGTGCTAGGTGCTCTACAAATCCCAGTTCAGAACGCAGCTGGTACCCAGTTTAGCTCAACTGAAACCAAACTCCCCAGTGCCAGACTGATGAGGAGTCCTGCAAACCAGATGAAGAACAGAACAGCTTCCCAACCCAAACAGGGAACTTAAGACACCTCCTTATTCCTGTGCAGTCCTCTGGGCTCATTTGTGGTGTGCTGAGCATCCCTGTGGCTGGCTGACTCTGGGAAGTCTGGTTGCTAATGAATACCTAAGGCTTGGTGGTGTCTCCTGCCGGTCATGTAGGAAAAGACACCACATCCCAGACGGATCGTGGCTCAGAGGTGTAAGTCACATGCAGAGTGGGGAGAAACGCTGGACTGAAACTAGCCAGGGTTTCACAGTCAATGTACGGAGTTATTTGAAGCCGTGACTCCAAGGCAGCATGATCCTAGAAGAGCAGTTCTCCAACAAACCCATGGGAAAACACACCTCTAGCAGCATGATCCAACACCGGCTGGTGTTTCCCACCACAGCCCCACGTGTTACTCATGGCCAGGTACTCGTCCCCAGCGCTGCATGTGACTGCTGGCTTCTGGGGGAATGGTCCAACTCAGCGGGAAGGTCCCCAGGGCTTTTACTCATCTCTATAAACACAACCACTCACCTGTCTGACTCCACGCTGGCTTTTCTTCCCCAAAGCATTATTTTTGTCTTTGCCAAGCTCTCTCTTGCTCCGCCTGGACTTCTTCTTCAGCTCTTCTTCCTCCTTCAAGCGTTCTAGCTCCCGCCGGTGCTTTTCCTCCAGCTCTTTAGCCATCCGCTCCATCTCCCTTCAGCAAGCCAAAGAGAAAACATCCCTGAGAGTCACCACCAGAAATCTGGGCTCGCCGCAATCCCAGCTGGTCCTGCACTTCAGCCATTGACCCTGAGGCCAAGCAGAACCATTAGACCATCTCCATGGACTTCCCTCAACCTGGGGAGGCTGGGAACATCCAAAGTGAGGAAAGGTGGGAGACGACCTCCAGGACCAGCCAAATCTAGGCTTTGCTGTCATAAAGCCTAAATTGCCCTGCTTCTCCAATAAGGTCCACCTGGACACCTCCAGCACACTGCCGAAGACTGATCCACCATCGCTCCGTACTGATGCCTGAAGTCCTCTCTTGATTTCCCGGTGTATAACAGCTCACAAATCACTAACACCTACTTATCCCTGCACCAATACTTCCTTGGCTTAGCCAGCCCTTCTCCCTGGGCATATCCTGCTCCTTAGGGAGAATAATCACATCCATCAGAAAGCAAAGGCTGCAGGAACTGCCCTCCTGCAAAGCAGGCTCTGAACAAACAGGTTTCCTGCTGGAACCCAGTTGTGAATCATGGAAAACTTGTGCTATTGTGCTGGTTTTGGCTGGGACAGAGTTAATTTTCTTCATAGTAGCTAGTACGGGGCTGAGTTTTGGATTTGTGCTGAAAACAGTGTTGGTAATACAAAAATGTTTTAGTTATTGCTGAGCAGTGCTTACACAGCGTCAAGGCCTTTTCTGCTCCTCACACCACCCCACCAGCGAGTAGGCTGGGGGTGAACAAGAAGTTGGGAGGGGACACAGCCGGGACAGCTGACCCCAACAGGCCAAAGGGATATTCCAGACCATAGGACGTCATGCTCAGTGTATAAACTAGGGGGAAAGCTGGCCGGGAACCGCTGCCTGGGGACGGGCTGGGCATCGGTCGGAGGGTGGTGAGCAACTGTTTTCATTTGCATCACTTGTCTTTCTTGTTTGGTTTGGTTTTTTTGTTGTTGCTGTTATTTTCTTTTTTATTACAATTTTTATTATTATCATTATTTCATTTCTTTTCACTTACTAAACCGTTCTTATCTCAATCCACGAGCTTTCTTTTACTTTTCCGATCCTCTACCCCATCCCACTGGGGCAGGGGGCAGTGAGCGAGCAGCTGGGTGGTGCTCAGTTGCCAGCTGGGCTTAAACCACAACAACTGTCTGTCCTGGAAATCACAATCTGAAGCAGCCCTAGTGACCTCCTCCCAGGGAAACAAACTTCAGCCTGGGCTGAAAGAAGTGCTGAAACATGTGTTTGCTTTAAGCAAAGCCCTCCTCGAGTTTCAGGCAGGGATTAATACAGGCTTACACCTATCCTATGCATCCTCCTGAACATGCTGCTCTGCTGGATGGGAGCTTCTCCCGGGCTCACCTGCTGCTGCCGCAGCTGAAGGTGAGCCTAAGGACACCAGCTTTTATGGCTGGGGTCACTCACTATGGAAAACCCTGGGAGATCAGCATTGCAAGGACTTCACCTGTGGAAGGACTGGTATCTAAACCAAGCCAGCACAGCTGCGCCTCACGCCAACCCCCAGTGCTGAAGAAGGGGGATGAAGAAGATGAGAATTGAAATAATTAACTTGGAGATACTTAGAAGCGCAGTGGCAAGGCAAGCACAGAGCCCAGCTCCCTGCGTCTCACCAGAGGAAGCTCCTTCCTCCGTTGGGAACCAGGGAGGTGGTACTGGCCATCTTTGTGCCCCTTGTAATAGACACTTTTGGCCTTTGCTCTGTAACCCCTCTGAGCTCAACCAGGGTCTCCAGAGCAGGGAAACCCTTCAGGGACACTGTCCTGGGGAGGTACCCATGGAAGGCTTACAGACCTCTTCTTCCTCTCACGCTGGACTTGTCGTATATTGTTATCAAACTGAGCTTTCTGCTCCTCAGAGAGGGCATCATACTCTTCCTCATCCATCTCCCAGAGACGTGCTTTCTCTCTCCTGGCAGCTTCTTCCCGCTCCCGTCCTTCAGCACAGACCAGAGGAGAAACCATTAGCGACCACAAGCAGAGCTTGCTGTTCTGGGTGAGCTGCGAGGATTCACAGCTCTGCCCCGGCCCAGACTATCATTGGGCCAGGAGATACTGGGGAGCTCATATCCCAGCTCCAAAATTCAGATAATCCCCCAAACTGTCGCCGGTCAGCGAGTTCTCGTCCCTTGCTTGGCTCACGTGCACCAGTGGCGTGGGCAGGGGGCCGGTGCTTAGTTATTGAGCCACACACTTGGGCACAAGCTTTAATGTTAGAGACCAAGATAAGTTTTACAGCCTCAGCTCTGATGTATTTTAAGCAACCGGCAGCTGAGCGCTGGCTACACTGAGGCAGAATGAGGAAAGATTAAGAAAAACATTTCTGACAAGCTCTGCTGGTAACCCAGATACACATGGATAAGGTTGAGGGCTTGAGAGAGAGGATTTGAGGGGTATGGAGATGAAGAGTCTCACCTTCTTGCTCTATTGCAGCTGTCTCCCTGGCTTTCAAAGAAGAATAATCCTGGAGCAAGTTCACAAAATAGATAGAAGGCCGATTTCTGACAGCTTTGAGCAGGCAGAGGAGAGCAGACGCCGTGTTGCGTGCAAAGAGGGTCTCCAGGCCATCAAACACCACTCCCTGGTAGCAGTCACTCAACTGTGAATCAAATCGAGAAGGAAGAGAGTCAGCTATCACACGCACTGGGCTCTCAGCTAGTCAGGAAACCCCAAGGTTAAAGGACACCAGCCATCATTGTTCCAAGCGCATCAGCTCAGACCAGCTCTGATCTTCCCCCATGCTCTGCCAACTTATGGCATCTGCAGCTTCACCCAGGGATCCCTGCACGAAGCCCAGGACTCTTCCAACAGCAGATATAAATCTCCTCCTCTCCAAATTGTACCTCTCTGTGTCTCGCTGCCTGTCTCTGTAGCAGGGACGTTTCATTTGCCTCCATCCCACGTACCTGCAGCCTGTCAGAGAGGATGGCCACCAGCAGGTCCTCGGGCAGCACGCAGCTCATAAAGCCTGTCTCTCCCGTCGTGCTGCCACCGATGCTCAGCCATCGCTGCGCAGGAACGCACGGAGAGGGCGAGATGAGATTAGAACTGGATGAGCCCTGCAACATTGAGCACCACGAGAAAAATCAGCCGCTTTGGAACCCCCTAAACAATTTCAGCTGCTGGGCTTGGAGTTGGGCTCTCTCAGTAACGGAAGACCAGAAGAAAACTGCAGACCAGCAGCTCCAGGGGACAACCCTGGGGGTCACATCCCTTGGCCAGCAGAGACCCAAGCTTGCAAGCCCCTGGCACAGCATCCCACAGCTTTGCCCACTGCCTGCAGCCACGTTAGTCAGGACTGCACTTTGCCAACAAACCGTAAGATCCAGTAGAGTTTTTCTACTGGTGCACAGGGTTTCGTTCCCACCCTGAGCCATCCCCAGCCTGCCCAGCTGGCTCTCTGCGCTATACAGCCCGACACCAGGCTCTGGGTGACATGGAGGCCCCACTGCAAGCAGCCTCTTCACTTCTCAAAGGCAACTGGAAGCTCCCAGGCATTAACCAGTGCAGATCACACTTCACCTGGGAGCCTGTCAGATCTCTTGGATGCTGCTTCTGGGATTGGGATGTGTGGCTATCCGTCTTCCTCTTGTCCACTGCGGCACTCACCTGGCCTCGGGAACTGACGGAATGCAGGCTGGCTTTGTCCCCAGAGCTGGACTGGCTCATGTCCGAGCTGTGCTTGGCCTCGGCGCTGAACGGCAGGCTGAGGAAGACATCTGCGTTTTGACCTGCGGAGGGGACAGACGGCTCAGCGGGGCTGGGGACGGCCCTGTGCTTCAGGCACCTTCCACCCCAATGGGCACAGCCCTGCGCCCTCGCAGGGATGCAGCACGCATCCCCCAGCCTGCCAGGGACTAGCAGCACTGCTTCCCAGAAGCAGCTCCTTCCTTGCTTCTCTTATTAGCACGATAAACCACATCATCAGATACCGGATTTTAAAGCTACAGACTTTTCAATGCACAGCCCTATGTCCCTCCTACCAAACGGAGCAGCGTGCACGCAGGTGATGCCATTTGCACAGTACCTCCCGGGTGGATCAAGCCAAGGATTTGTCCTCCAGGACCATCATTTCCATACCTTGCACCCGTCCTGCATTCTCACACGAAGACGGTAATACGCAGCCTTGCCCTGGCTGCAGTCACCCGTCTCCCCTGGAGTTAAATCCTCCGGTGTGGGATACCCCCACCCAGGACCCACACCCTTCTTCCTTCCACCAGCTCCCAACTCAACCAGGTTCAAAGCTGAGTGATGCAAAACTTCTCCCCACCAGAGCCAGGGTCCAGCCTCAGCCTGCAGAGCTCGGGGCATCAACTGCCCAATAAAGTTCCCTAAAAGTCTCCGGTCTCACGTGGAGAACAGCACAACATGCACGAGCTGTGCGACCTGACAGCGTGTGTAGGAAAATCTCTGGAGAAAAGAGCTCATCTGCAGTGTGCCTCTCATCTGAAACTCCCCCGGGAGGTTATTCTTCCCTTCCTCTCATGTTTGTGAAGCCACACTCCAAGTTAGTCCTCTAGTGCTTAACGAGCCGCTTCAGAGGGCTTTTTCCTCTTTAAAGTGGGCGGCAGTTCTACCCGACGGCCATGAGGAGGAAGCTGGATTCAGCTTTGAGGAAATATATAAGAACCCTGAGAAAAATACAGGTGCGCTTCACCGCTCCTAGGAAAAGGAACATGTGCTGAGAAGCCCGGCGGCAGTAGAAGTGTCTCTGAGCCCTTAAAATAGAGATTTTGTTAATAACCTGAGATGCTTTATGAAATGACTTTGCATTTCTACACCCATGCTCCCTAAGAGACCCAAGGGCTGTCAAACTTCTTCTCTGGAGCAAGCAGAAGCGGATGGTCACAGTGGGTTTCCAAAGCGCTGCTCTGGGTTCACTGTTTCTCCTTACCGGCATCCTCCGTCTCCTTGTGGCTCTGCTCGACGGCAGCCCTGATGCACAGCTCCCGGGCATGGAGCCCTGCCGAGCTGCTCCTGTCCGAGATGGCTTCTGTCACCACGGCATCGATGGACAAGCACGCAGCACCGTAATATTTGGACAGGGCGACCGCTGCCGACGTCTTGCCTTGAGAGAGAGGAAGGCTGCTTGGTGACACTTGCATATGCGGCATTTTCAGGGACAGGCTCTGGAAAGCCCCCGAACGGGATTTCAAAGTTTCAAGGACAGTCCAAAAGCAAAATGCCACTTTAGGGGAAACCACGAGGGAGGCAGCTTGAGCATGGTTAGAAGTGTTGTCCTCTAGAGCCAGGTGGATCATCTCCACTTCACATTCACCTAAAGACTTCATCCCTTGTGGCAACCTCAGCCCTGGGCCAGGCTCTGGAGCCCTGTCCCACCACCATTCAGACCGTTTGCTAGCCTGTGCTGGACGGCGCTGTCTCGGGTAACGTCTGGGCACGGTTTGGGGGTCAGTATGGGCTAGGGACTGCTCCCACAAGGCAACATGGACACTAGGCAACGTGGTCCCAACAAGGCAACGGGGACGTGGCCACCCTGTTTGGGGGAACCAGAGCCTGGCTGTATGGACACAAGATGAGCCACGCCACTTGCGCCGGCTAGGTGAAGGCCTGGGACCGTTTAACATACCAGCAAGCTGTGGCTTACCTCGCTTCGCTTCAACTGATCAACCAGGCAGCACGGTCCACCAGGATACTCCTCTCCTGCTTCCCCCCCTCCTTGCAGCCAAGGGCTGCAGCTCACGTACCTGTCAGGGGTGCCCCGTGGACGATGACGACAATCCCTCTGCGGTTTCGGGCTGCGCGCCCTTCTGCAGAGATATCGATGCCAAGGTGGCGGGCGATAGCCCTATAGACAGGGCTGTCATCCAGTTCTCCCGCGGCCTCCTTGCTGCTGGCGGTGCTTTGCCGATGCTCTGCTGTGTGGGACCGGGTAGAAAAGTCAGCCTCCTGCCTACCTGTGATGCTGATCATCCTCCCCATCCCCTCAGATCCTGGCAGAGAAGACTCTGCCGAAACCAACGTCACGCCCAGGGTCTCCCCGTCCCCTTCCTTAAGGCTTGGGCAGAGCAGGGTCTGCCCTAGATGCTGGGAGAGGTTCCTGTTCAGAGTATAGTAAACGGGATGGCAGAAAGAGGAAAGAACGAGCATCTGGCAATACCTAAAAGGACTGGGCCAAGTCTCCTTCCCTGAACTGTCAACATGGTCCTCATGGGAGTTTGGTCCCAGGTCCTGCTGAGTAAGGGGGGGACAGGCAGAACCGGGCATATTACACAGTCCCACGGGAGCTCCTCCATTTGGGAATCAAGCGATTATCCAAAAGCTGGATGCTTTAGGAATATTAGAGCCGCAGATGTGCTGGGCTCTGAATTCACCATAACAGCATTTACAAAGAGTTGCCACCTTTGCCCTTGGAAGGTCAGCCAAAGCCATCTTGGCTTGCAACGTCATATAGGACAGGCAGTGCGCTGCCCTGCCTAGGAAAGGGACCACCACCATCCTGATCCCAGCAGCTCCTGGGAGAAAAGGCGCTCCTTTGGTAAAGCTGGGCAAAACCTCCCTGGCCTCTCCCTTGTCCCTGCCCCAGACTCTTCTCAGGATCCTACAGACTTCATATACAAGAGTGCATTCAGGGCCCACAGGAGCGAAGATGGCACCAGGCTGCAGTGAAGTGATGGAGGTGACGCTGAAGTCCACTACTGAGGCCCTGTTGCCACAACAGACGTAAAATAGGTGAAGGGCTTCGGGTTATTACCTGTCCCGTGTCTTTTGTCCGCACCTTCCTCCTCCTCTTCTCCACATTCAGATTTAAAGACCACCTTGTTGGAGGGGCTTTCATCAAAAATGGTGGAGGGAATGACTGAGCTATGGGATGAGATGGTGTCAACGATCCCAGCAGAGTGCTTTCCTCCTTCATCTGACCGCGTCCGGACGTCTTCAAGGTTTGCTGAGGAGGAAGGACATGGGGAGGGAAGAAGAGGGTGAACATGGCCAGGCAATCTGCTCTTTGCCATTCGCCACTTCGCATGGCCACATGCAAACCACGGAAAATTTCCCAAGAAGGGAAGCTCCCAAGGCAGAGTTTCCCTGCCCAGAAAAGCCTGCCCAGGCTGTCTCTGCCCTCAGGGGAATTTTGAGCTTGTGCTTTTGTTGCTGGGAAGGAGCAAATATCAAATAGCTACTGAAATTACACCTGGTTCTACCGGATGAAGAACTCATCCAGCCCTACTCCTTGTGGATGAGGGACACAAGGAGATATCCTGATTATTTCCCCAGTCCATGGCAGGCAGATATGAGCTTGCTTAGGCTGCACTCAGGGCTGGTAGAGGATGCACATTCCAAGCCCCAGGAATTCCTTTCACCCAGGAATTCCTCCACCGAGCTGGGGAAGAGGTGGCTGCTAAAAGCATGGACTTTCCGTGGAGAACAAGGTCACAGAGAGCTCAGGGGAGGTTGGGCTGGACTCCCTGCTGTGTCCACACTCACGACAGCCAATGCCAAACCCTCACCATTGTCCTGGCCCGCTGGTTCCCCTGTCTTGGAGTGTGCCTGTTCACCCTGCAGTCTCTTCTGGTGCTGGTAGTATTCCAGCACCTCCGGGGGCAGCTTCTCACCCGGGGCACGTGGAGGCAGCAATAAGGTGTTGTGGCAATCATAGTCCTTCAGCGTCTGCAGGATCTGTGTGCGTAGGGAAGAGGAACCATGTATGGGATGTGTTTCTTGACCTCCATCCCATGAACAGACTCCCCAGCCAACCCATCTTCTCCCTCATTCCTTCCTCCCAACAGCACGGACTATCCAAGCCCCTCCACAGCCTGCCAGCCCAGCTGGCTAACCCTGAAATGCCACCAGGCTTTGCCCTGGGGACTGCCTCCGTCTCCCCGGCACAAGCCTGGGAACGCTGGAGCACTGCGGAGCTACGGGATTACGCATGTGGGGACCAGACCTTCCCTCTCACCTGCTCCTCAGCAAGGTACTGCTGGTCAAACTCCAGCGAGTAAAACTCGATGGGGAACTCGCACGGGTTCTTCACTATGACTGTCCCCTCCACCCCACGGCTGTACGGCAGCACTGCTCCCAAGTCGAGCACCGTGGGGCTGAACTCCAGCTGTGGCTCCAGCCCCTGCCCCGAGACCAGCAGCTGGAGGGGCTGGGTGCGCTGGCAAATGTTAACCTTCATCTCGCTTCTGTAGGACTTCTGAAAAGAGACAAGTGCAGAGAGCTCCTCCATGAAGTCCCAGGTGGCAGGGCCTCAAATTCAACCCTTGCCCCAAGGTCAGGGATGTTACCAGTACCTCTAAGCTGAATGGAAAACATATTAACTTATAGCAGGGGCTACGGCACCTGCATGCTGGCTCTGAGGAACTGGGATGAATCCTGGTGTGAAGTGCAACTGGATATTTGGGTATCAGATGGATCTAAAATGGACTATCAGATGTTTCCACCTAGTCACGAGGGAGTGCAATGCTCATAAGAAAGGTCCTCATGGGTGGACTCAGCTCTCACAGGACTCAGGGGCTGCTTCACCTCCTTCTTCAGGGTTATGTTGCCCAGACACAGTCCTGGCGCTGCTGCATCAGGCAAACATCAGCTACGTGAAGGAGGCAGATGAGCTCTCACGGGCTAGAAATAAGGGTCTTCCTCTCTGCTCAGGGCTTGGCTCTGATTAAAGCCAGAGACAAGATGGTTACAGCTCTACTAGCAATTCAAACATCCCTGGGACGCTTCCTAGGCGTGGAAACACTCGTGTCCATACTGTTACAAGCTGCCAGTTTCCAAGTCATGGTGGCCGCATGCAAACTATCTCTGGGAACACTCCGTCCTTTATGCTGACTCCCAAACTACCTGGGAACGTGCAGGCAGGCTGGGCCAGAGCCACAGGGACCGCTGGCAGCATACCACTACAGGTGACTGTCCTGCCGTGCCCAGGAAGGGGTCTGGTGGCTGTTTTGTCTGCTGGTACCAGCAGCAGGATTAGCCTAGATCAGCCCTTCCAGGGTTAGCTATCCCCTGCGAGCATGCCAGCTGCTCTGCACCAGGGTGTTGCAGCCTGCAAACACACCCATGAAAGGGGGAAGACGAGGGGAAACAGGCAGATTTCCCCCCATGCGCCGAGAGGAAGCTGCACTGCAGTGCCCTGATGCTCTCTGTGCCAGCTCCTCATTGGCATTTCAAAGCCCCTCTCAGAAGAGTGCGCTGCAGGGGAAACTGAGGCACGGTGGTATGGGGCTTGCAGAAAGCTCCATGTGCAGATAGACCTCATCTCGGGCTCCCTGAGCTGGGCTAGTTACCACACTGCCCTGCCACACCTCCTGGGGGTGACACCCGCCAATCTCACCTCTTCCACGGGTGAAAACCTGACTCGCACATTGCATCGCTCTCCCGGAGCCAGGGTTCCAGCCGAGGGCAACACCTTGAAGACACGGGGCTTGGTCTTCCGCTCCTGGAACAGCTTCCGACGCACCCTCACCGGCAAATGCTTGTCCCCCTGAGCGCAAAAAACCAATTGTGTGAGGTCTCCTCGGTCTGCGAGGACAGACCCTCGGGTCCTGCAGTGCTCTGAGATACTGCCACGGTCCTGAGAGCACCCGCATCCAAACCAGCCGCAGCCACCACTGGTCTACAGCTGGAGGGAAGACATATAGGCAGGGCAGGCAGATGGGGAGGCACTGTCCTCGGAGGAGGAATGGGGGAAGATGGCAGAGAAGTGAAGCATCAGCCAGTGAACAGGTCCAGGTACAAACCAGATTTGCTCGGTACTCTCTAAAGCTTCCTCACACGAGCTGTAGCCCAAGTGCTCAGGCAGCCACAGGGGCAGAAAAGGCAAGAGAGGCAATGAAAACTCAACCAAGAAGTTAGGCGCTACACGTCATCTGCGCTTTACCTTCTTAACAGGCTCAATCACAGTGATGAACCATTTACAGGGGACCTGGAGCTGGTTGTGGAGCTGCACAGTTTCTTCCCGGCACTGCCCACACTGGACAGCGGAGAACTCCAGCCTGTCCCTGGAGAGGCAGAGGGACGGCACAGTCACGTAGGCACGGAGGCGGACATGAAACGTGGGGCCTTCTGCTACCTAGCAAAGGACAGAGCATCCAGCTGAGAGCCTGAGTGACATCTACTGCTGTCCCCAACCTGCTGCCTGCCCCAAAAGGTGGTGCGGGCAGAGGGAGGTGAGGGACCATGAGGTACCTTGATGGGCAGGAGCACGTCCACCTCTCCCAGGGGCAGGTTGGCACTTTGTGGGTCAAAGCGCACTTCAAACGTCTCAGTCTCGCAGTAGGGCAGGTGCTTCACACGGTCCAGGTCCACGCTGAAACCTTGAACAGAGGAAAATAAAACAGCTGAGACACTCAAGCGACATGAAATGTGTCACAAGCACGTTAAGGCCATACGGGTGTCCTGGCTGGCAGCTCTGTGAAGAAGAGGGCTCTTTGCCTCTCCGGAGAAGCCTGCCACTCTTTCTCCCTTGTCACCTGTCAAGGAGAAAGGCTTTTCACAGCCACAAGCCAAGGTCCGCATGGTAAAAAGGAAACATTAGCTGAGGAACACTGGTAATTCCTTATCAGGCATCCCAGGGAAGGATGCGCAGACCTCTGCAAAGGAGAACTTCCAACTACTATTCCCCTGTGCTGTGGTGCTCCCTGGGAAACAACTTAGAGGAGACACCTGACCAGCCCTCAGGCACAGTGAGTCACCATTTGATGGCACTGCAGCCTTACCTCAAGGCCTGTTTCGGAAGCCTATTTTGATACACCAGAGGACCTCACAGGCTGTTTTCTCAATAAAGGCTGAACAGAAGTGCTGTGACATTATGAACTCTAAACCAAAGCACTTCCAAACCACCAAGGGGCCATCTGTTTGCAACGCAAACCTACTGACTGCGCAAAAACTCAGATGATGCTCACGGTAGCCAAGAGCAGAACATGCTGAGAGGTGACCACAGTGATCAGCACATCCAGCCCCTGCAATCATGTGTTAGGGCAGCCACAGGCAGGCCACGTCTCTGGGCACTGCTGGCCAGGAGAACTGAGGCTCCAAAGCACCAAGCAGGGGGTACTAAGCAGGACAAAGCTATACAAACAAGCACTCAAAAAACGTCCCCATGTCCAGTGGCTTAAGCCAATCTGTCGGAGACAGCTCCTTCAAGCCCACGTGAAGTCTCCCCAGCACTGGTTACCTGTGTCACACAGGACCCGTCCATCGGTGCGAAAGGTCACGGGGAACTGCCCGGTGTTGGTGATCTTCACAACACGTGTGTGGATGTTCCCGAGAATGATGTAGCCAAAGTCCAGGACATACTCGGGCAGCTCAGCTCTGGAACGAGAAGTAAGAAGAGCCCTTAAACCACAGCCTGGCAACGTTTCCTAGTGGATGGAAGATGCCAATGAAATGGATATTTCTGTATTCACTGCTGTAAAAACTCAACTCTAGCCAGTGAAACCCAAGCCTGACCACCTGGTAATAAGTCTTTGGTAAGTCATGGGGAGTCTAGGTCCTAGCTTTTGTCAGCTACCAGTGGGACCTTAACAAAAAATTAGGTTGCACTGCTCTGCAACCAGATCTGTCCCCAGAGGAGCACCGGTAAACACAGTAACCAACACCTCCAAGATTCCTGGGAAGGTCCTTTGCCAGAGCAATCCCACTCAGGAAACCACCTAAACAATCTGTTTTGCAGAGCCTCTTCTTCCTGAACTGGAGCCTACAGTGCCCGTCCCTCCTCATGAAGGAACAAAAGGAAGGACCAAGTTACCTAGGTGAGCCCTGCAGTCCCACCAGCACCCAAGCCACCCGATTTAGGGCTTCTCAAGGGGTTGTCAACCTGTGCCGTTCCCTGCTCTTTTTGTTTAGTGGGATCTGTTAGTTGGAACAAAGATGCCAGCTTTGAGTTGCCTCTTTCGGAGCTGGTCAGCAGGGATGGTGTCTGGGCTGTCTGGATGGGCTTGGTGGTCGGCACTGGACCCCCTCAGCTCTAAGAACAGAACCCATCATCTGTGGGGAGCTGAGCATCCCCAAAGCTCGGGGTGGCACTATAGAGGTGAGGACACTCAGCTGCTCACAGGGAACATGTAAATCCATCAGGATCACACCCTTTCTGAAGTCCCCAGCTATTCCCAGCTCTGCAAACACAAAGAGCTCTCTCTCAGGAGCAGGGGTGTGCCGCTGGGTGTTACCCTCGCGGTGCCAGGAGATAGGGTACGGGAGTCCCCACTAACTTGAGAAGCCTCCGACGAGCACGCTGGTCAAAGACAGTGTCCTGCGGGGAACCAGAGGCAAGAGCTTTTTGCTGCTCCAGGGCGTGTTTCTCTACCAGCAGCTGCTCCATCTGCATCTGCAGCCAAATGTCAAACTGAGGAAAGCAAAGACAGTGGCTGGTTAGCAAAGGTCCTTCCCAAGGGAGAGGCTTGTCTCTGAAAGAGGATCCCACCCTGCTTTTGTTGAAGGGGGTGATGGGGTCCTCCTGTCTCCCTGCTCAGTGTCTCTGACACCTCCCGCTCTCCTAGCCAGGACCTTATCTGGGGGGAAATGAACTCCAGCATCTTCGCCTGTCCGGTCACTGTTATAAAAGCTGATCTGGCCAGACAAACGACAGACAAGCCAGGAACCTTCCAGCGCTCCAAGTATTTGCCTGCCCCCAGCCACTGCCAAAGCAGCTTGGACAAAAGCTCTCTCCAAAAGGGAACCACAACGAAGCTGGTGCCTCCTGGAGACGAACACTGACAGCGCGGTCCCAGGGTGCAGTCAGGCTGCTGCTATGAAGCTCTGTAAACCTGGCAGGGCTTGGGGTGTGAGCCACAAACACCCCAGCGATGACCTGCATCTCCATTCACAAAGTACCATAAATTCAATCACGTCAGCATGGTCTTCAGGATCTCCCCCTGGGGTAGTCTGGAAGCTGGTGCATCTACAGGAGGGACAGCTACCAGAGGTGGGCAGCCCCCGGGGCAACGCTGAGCTGACGCCTGATCATGGCCAGATGCGGGCAGGGAGGTCCCAAGTGCCAGCAGGGCCCCAGGAAGCCTGCTGCAGGGTGCAAGGGGCCCAAGTGACACGGCGGGAGGGTGGCACGTGACAAATGGGGCAGCAGCCGTTCTCACCACGGTGCCCGAGTCGTCCGTGGGTGGCTCCACGGCTGCAGCCTCCACCAGAACAGCTGCTTCATCTCTCTGGCCATCCTTTTTCATCTTCTCTTTCACCTCCCTGAGGATCCTCTCATACTTTTCGTTTCCTGAAGGAAGAAAACATCCACAAATAGAAGGGTGAGCGCAGCACCATTCTCACTTAAGCTGGGAAGTCCCACTCCCCCGATGCTGGGCTCTCCCAGAAACAAACTCCTCGAGCAACCTATGGAAAATGGATGCTGCGACTCCCCTCTGAATCCTGATGTTCACTCCCACCCATCTTCCTCCCCACATAGGAGCATCTCATCCCCCGCAATGTGATGCAAAGCCAACCCTGCCAAAATCCCTGCCAGCCTGACAGCTTTCCCAAGCTTTTCTGTCTAGGCATCATCTTTCCAGGCCACCAACAGATACGCTGGCAAGCTCTGCAGGATGGTTCCCGGGGCAAAGCCCACATGGGCTTGTCTGCTAGTGACTTGGGAAGCAACCAGAGGGTTGAGTGTCGGTCTGACAGCCCTGAAACCTCCAGGCTTGCTGGAGATGGGTGGGAGCTGCCCTATGGCCATATGACATGGGGGAAAAAGCCACGGACCTTCCTGGGGAGCAGACAGGCAGTGCTCACCTTCGATGTTCCTGGGCAAGTCCAAGGAGATCCTGGGAAAATTCCCCTCTCCTTTCAGGGAGATTTCCTTTGGTTTTAAGTGACCCACTTGGATCTCAAAAGTCTTAAAGAAGATTCCAGGCACTCCCGGCAGGTAATAGACTTTCAACACGTGCTGCTTGCCAGGTCCAAGGTAACCCTGCAGGGTGTGGGAGAAGAGGGAGGGAATGCAAAACAGAGAGGGTTTGGTGGAGGGATGCCTCAGACGATAGACACGCTGAGAGGAGAAGGCAGGTTCTCAAAGAGAAAAAAGCATCAGACAACATCGCCTTCTAGCTCTCTTCTATCCAAAAGCTCAAGTCTCCTACACCAGGATGCACTGTATCCTTCAGAGGGCTCGTAGGGATGCATTCCCACAGCACAGACTGCCCTGCGCTCAGCAGGAGCACAGCTCTTCTGCTAACGATGTTCACTCTCTGCTAGCCAGAGCCAGACTGAAGAAATAAAAGCTCTTTTACCAGCCACTGTGGAAGAGGAGTGAAGTGCCTGCACTCTCAGCAGAGCCAGCAGCTCCTCTCACAGCACGTCAGTGGTTTCCAGGCTGGTGCCGAAGGGCCTCACCCCTTATTAACGACCCCAACCAAACATCTCCTGCCTGTGCGGTTACACCGAGGGTGCACGAGCCTATCTGGACTCACGATGACCCGCAAACATATATCTCTGGAAACGCAGGAGCAGAGACTAGGATGAGATCTAGGGAAGAAGGTGTTGCCAGGAAGGTCACCTCCTCTCCAGACTTCCAGGGGGACTGTCCAATCCCCGGGCTGGGCTCACGCCAGCCAGGTTGAGAGCAAACTCAAGCAGATGGCAACACAGCTCTGGATGACAGGACACAGCCGCAGCTTTCCTCGGCTCGCCCTCCGCACGTGGGGCTGGACCCTCGGCTCCCCGCTCCCCTCCATGCTGCAGGGACGAGCTACAGAGCGGGACGGATCCTGCCACTTGGGCCCCCGAGCCCTTACTCCAGTGCACAACACAGCTGCAGCGAAAGTGAGCCCTGTCAAGCTGCCAGGGCCGACAACGCCGTTACAGCAACAACTGCGCGGGTCCGAGCAGAGCTGTGTGTTGGGAAGCTCGCAGGAAGAGGGCATCAGCATGTTATCCCTTGTAGGAGACAGGCATGAGGGAAAGTGAAAGCCATTTGGCTTCCTCTTCCCATCGCAAAAAGCGTCCAAGATAGGAACACTGCTTCAGCTCAAAGACATCCATGCAGGACTGAGAAGCTGGGATGGTGGGATGCTGCAAACTCCTCTCCTTGCTATTCCAGCCCTGCTCCTCCCTGGCCCCCTCACTGCCCCACAAAGCTGCTGCAGAGCAGCAAAGCTGGAGGAGTGAGGGACTGGTACAGGGGCTGTTACAATTTCTGGACAAAGAGCGTCATGCCCAAGCCAGAGAGTATTGAAGTCTCACCTGGTCAGTGCTGGCAGGGGGCAGGCAGGGTTTGTTACAGGCAGGGACAAGGACTAAGTCCTCTCCGATCACACAACCTGGGTACGGTGACCCTCGGGAGAGCCTGCACCGGCCAGCGCCAGCGCCAGCACAAGCAGAGAGCTCAGCAGCTGGGGTCCGGAGAGCTACCAAAGCACTCGTGCCTCCCGCCCCTGGCTGCTGAATGACAGCAGAGCCACCCGCCAGCAAAGGCCATTCAAGGCAGTCTATTAGGACCGCGCTTGCCTGACCTTCTCTGCCCCCCAGCAGCAACTGCTTACAGCCCTCTCTCTCCTGGCTGCTTTTACGGGGTTCTTCATGGCTTTTTTCCCTTTTTTCCCTATAACCCTCTCCTAGGCAGCCTGACAAAGGGCCAGGGTTAATCGCTTGCGCTACCTCCGTACTCACCGTGCTGGGCACGACCAGGGGCACGCCGGGCAGAGGGCTGTCGGCAGCGGCCGCGCTGGGGCTGAGCACCGCGTAGGTGAATCCCACCTTGCCGCTGTTCTGCAGGGTGACCTCTGCTTCGATGACTTTGTTAAACAGCTGAAGAGAGGACAGAGGAGCGGGAAGTTACAGACACAGGCCTGATGCTGGGAATCTCCTTCCTCTTTCATTGGCTTGAAAGGAAACGAACCCAGCGCAGCAGCAGGGACTGCAGAGGACATATGGGCACTTGACTCTCCCGGGTTAACCCGGGGAACCCACAGCCACAGGGCACCTCTTAGCCCTACACAGGAACAGATATTTATGGCAGCACGCAGAGGTGCAATGACAACCATGTAAAGAGCAGTAACAAAGACACCAGGGGATACAAGCCCTCTGCGCTTTAAGGTGTCATCGAACAGCTAGCTGAAACAAAGACAGAGGCATTTCAGAGGAAAAGGCACCTGCATACAAGTACTTGCAAGCAAAATACCAGCAAAAAGGGAGACAGACAGTGCAACACATGCAGGGCCAAGAGCTGGAAATATCTATGGGGTTTTTAAATGAAAAGAAGTAAAGTGGGGATTCTTCTGGGAAACTCTCTCCAGCTACAGTGACGGGAAGCCCAAGTTAACTTCCTCCCTGGTTTATTTTGTTGATTAATTGAGAGCACTGAAAAAGAGCATCTCCTTGCACCTCAGGCTTTAGGAGTGGACCAGTGGCTCAATGTCATGGGGCATGTCCCTCTGGAGATCACCACCGGGATCCTGCCTGCCCCAGGAATTCCCAACTTTGGGGGGGGGGGGGGGGGGTGTGGGTGGATGGAGATGGCCGTTAAAAACCACCTTGGATGCAGGATGTATCGCTCAAAGGTTGTACTTCCAAGCCATACAGCTGACAAAGTAGCTGGGAAGGGGAGAGAGCCCTAGACCTAGGTGGGCAGCAACCCGCCGGCGATGGTTTCAAAGACCTCTGCCAAGAGAAGTGCGCGGTACCTGCAGCCCGCAGTCGATCTCCGTAACATCTAGGAGATAGTCGATGAGCGAAGCCTCCCCACTCAGCGAAATCTTGTAAGTCGGGCCGCCCTCCACCTTGCACACCGCCGTGACGCTGGCGACGATGTTCGCGTGGCCAAAGAAGGTGAACGTAACCCGCTGGCTCTCGCCCGGCTGCAGCACACCGTACAGCGGCAGGATGTCAAAAACCTGGAGGGAGGGGAGGAGAGATCAAGATGTCAAGCATCCAGATGGATGCAGAAGAGCCATGGTTTGAAGCAAAGGACAGATATGACTGGAGGGGCCTGTTCCTCAAACACAGGCAAAATCATCCTAATCTCACCCTACATCCATTACACTTTCTAGTGGAGAAACCATGGGAAAAATCTCCCATACTCATTAAGTAATACATTAATTAATACATTACATCAAAGTAATTTGGGAGGTCTCCTCACTCTCTCTCTGATTTGCATGCTGCTCTCTCTCAGGATGCTACAGCAAAATCTACTGCAAAATTTTCCTGTCAACCACTTGGTTAGGAACAGCAGGATGAATAATGCCCTCCATAGGTGCCGCACAGGTTACGTCCTTGGCCAACCCTACGACACGTCCCGCATGGCCTCTCCAATGACCGGTTGCTTCAGCAGTGCTGTGCGATATGCTTGGAGGGGTGTGAGGCCACTCCGTGAGCTGCACCGAGGGCCACCAGTGGGAGTGGGGGCTACATAAGCACATCAGATTCCCACTTACCTCCTCCACTCCCAAGGTGAGGGGCTCCGCCTCCACGAACGGCGTCAACTTCTTGACCCTCACCAGGCTCCGAGTCTCCACAGCACCTTCCAGCTCCGCAGTAGAGGATGGTAGCAACTGGAAAACAAGCACCATGGGCTGCAGAAAGCAGCTGCCTGGTCTGGGTGAGACCACTCTGCTGCAGGATCCACCACCTCACCAAGCCAGGAGCAGCTGAGATGGGACCTGGGCGCAAATCAAGCAGGGGTATGCCCGTGCCATCAGTTGAGCATGGGTCCAAGCCCACCCACAGATGAGACATGGGCTCCATCTGCACTTCCTACACGCAAGCTTGCACGAGGAAGCTGCGTGCGCCCAGCACTGAGTCCTGGCAGAGACCTCAAGGGTATTTTGCACCCTCGTGCCAGCCTGGCTTTGCTCACTCCCACCCAAGGAACACACCCAGAACCCCATGCCTGGACAGGTTTGGTATTCTGAGACAAAAAGAGGAACACAGCTGCAAGTGAGATGTATTAAGAACAGGAAAATAAGGACTTAGAAAGTGCTCAGCACAACTATCCCGTTTCAGATGGCGCTTAGGTTTCATCTCATGCACTCATCGGTGCTGGAGAGCTGAGGATCTCTGCTCGGGCGTTCTTCTCCAACGGCACCTTCCTGAAGAAGGCAGCTGAGATGGCTTTCTGTCTTGCAGCAGCTGAGAGCTGGTATTTAACCTCAAAGGCATCACCTCTCAAAAGGAACCTCATCCCTGGGCTTCTGACCCCTATTTATAACAAAGGGCTTTGTGACTGCTCTTGAAATTTAATACCCCCTCACTCACTAACGTGAAGAACTGCTTTGTGCTGTGGCCTTGACTTCAGCAGAATCTGCAAGAGTATTTACAGGACATCCTTAGACCTAATCAGAGGCTACATCTCCCCAGCAGTTAAAGCACTGGGGAGAGAAGAGTCTACTCTCATTTCATTGCTCTTTCGGTTGTCTCCGCGTTTTCAAGCTTAGCAAAGCTTTGCCAAGCGTATATTCCCAAAGATGCTAACCCGCATCTTGCCTAGGCCTGTGGTCTCCCACCTCCCCAGGGAGGTTATACGGAGCTTGCGTACAGTGACACAAGCAGAAGACGAAACTGCAATCCAGAAGCATCCTTTGAATCCAGAAGAATCCTTTGAAGTAATTTTGGATCCTACTTAGACAGGTCCACTTGTATTTCCCTGGTTTATTTGCGCATACATGGCAACAAAGCAGGGAATAAAGATGATTTCATATGTCTAGCCAAAAACATTCAGCCACGCTATTCTTTACGTCTACAGGGCATCATTTCTCCTGATTCAGAAAAAATGTGCAGAGTTATAGCATTAAAACTGCTGATATTTGGATGGAAGCAGGTGCAAGCCCCCTCCGTGAACTTAATGTCAACGCTGGCACTTTCAGAACCTCTCAAGCTCTCTTACATCCTTTTTCTATTGCCCCAGGAGCAGCCTTCATCCCACACGATGCACAACAAGGTGCCAGCTCCCACTAGTACCAAGGTCAAGCTCCAAAGCAGCGAGGTTCACCAGGAAGGTCAGCAGATCAAAGGCGACTTTGTCTGCAAAGCCTTGTTTTATAAAAATCGTCTCTATGGCTGTCACTGCAACACTGGCTCTTGGGGGAAGCCAGAAGCGTGAAAATGGGTGGCTCCAGCTGGGCTTGAGAAGGTGCTACACGGAGATCAGTACTTGGCATGGCTTGATATGGAAAGGAAACTGGAAGCCTTCACATCACGATGCAGATAAAAGCCTCATTTGGTGTTGTAAAAAAACCCAAACCAAACAAAACCCAAAAAAATCCCAAACCCAACGGAAGTCAGCAGAATCTGAGTGGGCTTCTCCAAGGAAGAGAAGGTGCAGAAGAAAATCTACCTTTGCTCCCAGGGAGTCATCTGCAGCTGCTGGCTCTTGGGCAGGATCCCCCGCTGCTGCCAGGACTTCGGCCGGCTCCTCCGCACCCCCGACCCTGGAGCTGCTCTCTGCAGACGCTGAGCGCTCCGACAGGGCTCCCTCCTTCTTTGCTGGTGGGGGTCTGATGAAAAATTTAGGTGCTGGAGGGCTGAACCTGGAAAAGAACATAACTTTGGTCACGGACCTGCAGTGGGAAGGAGGGGAGCCTGCACCAGCGGTCCCTTGGCAGAATGCGGCCCCTGGAGTGGCACTGGTGGGGTGAGCTCAGCAATGGGTCTGACCCAGCAGCTCCGAAACCAGGATGGAGCAGGACAACGCTTGGGGCTGCCCAGGGATGATGCTGCTGTAGTGGCTGTGCAGGCAACTAGCAACAGGCTGCAAGGAGAAATGGAAGAGGACAGAGGAGAATAGCTTATAGGGAGGTAAAAAGCGCAGCAGGAAAGGAAAAGGGACAGAAACTGTACAAAAAAACGTGAGACCGAGATGCAAAGGGGCAGATCCGGACAGTGATGAGCCAGTACAGACCCAGCAGTGCCCTCCAGAAAGCACCCACTGCCGTGGACCATCCTTCCTCACCCAGAGGGCCAAAGCAAGAACTACTACACCTCTACTACACCTTCATCCTGAGTATTTCCCCTGACAATTACCCGCAACCGTAGGTCACTCCGAGCAAGCAGTAATGCTGGTGGCTTTCTCAAAGCGCGATGGGGCAGGAGCAGGGGTGGAGCCCGCAGCCTGCTGTGCCCTGACCGGACAGAGCCCAGCACCGCTCGGGGCACCCACGGAGCCCAGCGTGGGACACCCTCGCACGCGCACGGCAACACGGAAAGACACGTCGAACAATTCCCGGCAGAGACTCGCAATTAAACAGCCCCTTGATCCCTGATGAGCGCCAGAGCAGCAGCGATTAGTACTTTGGGAAAGAAAGCTTTGGTCGTTTTTAATCAATATACAGCAAACGTGGATGACAAGATACAGCTCCCTGCCATGCCGCAGGTATTCCCCGGCTGCAGAACAAGGGCTCCAACAGCACCTCGCGCTAAAAGGGCAGCAGCTCTGCTGAAAGAGGGTTATAACCAACATGGCAGTTACCAACGGCGCGGTTACCTCCCCGGCAGTTTCTAAACGCAAACCGGTTGAGGACCAATTTGGCAAATGATTCAGCAAAGCAGTTCAACGGCTCGTTTCACAAACGGAGCTGAGATTACAGGTTGACCAACATCTCTCAGGAAAAGGTATATGGTTTTTAACTTTTTCAAACGTTCCCAGGTGACTCAGATTACATTCCCTGCAGAGTAACTCTGCTCCTATTTCTAATGCCACACACTCGAACCATGCCCGCCTGTCACCGTGCCTATTTGCAAGTGTTCCCCATAGGCAAACAAGGCAGATTTTTTTCACAGCAACCTGGGTGCTTGCACCTCGAATGCTGTGTTCAGTTTTGGGCCCCTCACTCCAAGAAGGACACTGAGGTGCTGGAGCGTGTCCAGAGAAGGGCGATGAAGCTGGAGAGGGGTCTGGAGCACAAGTCTGATGAGGAGCGGTTGAGGGAACTGGGGTTATTCAGCCTGGAGAAGAGGAGGCTGAGGGGAGACCTCATCGCTCTCTACAACTACCTGAAAGGGGGTTGTGGGGAGGGGGGTGTTGGTCTCTTCTCCGAAGTGACAAGTGACTGGACAAGAGGAAATGGCCTCAAGTTGCGCCAGGGGAGGTTCAGGCTGGATATTAGGAAAAATGTCTTTCCTGAGAGAGTGGTGAAGCACTGGAACAGGCTGCCCAGGGAGGTGGTGGAGTCACCATCCCTGGAGGTGTTCAAGGAACATGTGGACGCGGCACTGCGGGACATGGTTTAGTGGGCATGGTGGGGTTGGGTTGGTGGTTGGACTTGATGATCTTACACTCTTTTCCAACCTTAATGATTCTGTGATTCATTCCCAGCTGGGAATTTGGTGCCTCTAATGACATTGCTCCCAAATAAATATTTGTCCTTAGCTTTGTAGCTTATTATTTCATTTCTGGATGAGCGGCTCTGCTCTTCACAAGCCCCAAGAGGTCTCACCTGACTTATGCTTCCTGCAACCACATGCAAGAACAAGGCTTGACCCAGGCAAGCTTCCCCAAGCAGGGACCGATGAGCAGCGGTGCCGTCACCCCTCCCCAACCCTCCCTCCGCCTGCTGCTGGGACCCCATGGGGGACCCCAAAGACAACCTCAGCACTGTCTGCGTGGAAGGACAAACTGGGACTGGAGGGGACAAAGGCATTCGCTTGCCCCTGCAGAGCATCACCCATCTCCAGGCCCACCTGCATAACCTTCGCTCCTCTCAGCTGAGGCACCTTAATACATTTCACACTAGGCAACCAAACCAATCCACACCTCCAGCAGCCACTAAGTTGGGCATCTACGTAAGGATGAAATAAATTCAGCTCAGCTATGACAACAGTGCCTCTGGGCAACACTACTTCCCCTGGCTGATAAAGGAGATGCCTGCAGCATAGGGGTACAAATATCCAGGGCCAGGAGCACTCGGAAGCCCTCCACCTATGCACCGGTCCATGAATCAGTTCAGCACATGAGCCTGGCCATCACCACGGCGGCTGTCCCAAAACTGCTAGCTGCGATCCATCCTAGCCAGGAAATGAAACTGCGGCTCTTAGAGTGCTTGTGATAAATACTGCGGGTTAATAACAACTCCTGAGGAGAGAGAAACCCCTGAGATGGAAAATCCATAATCGTTTATTAAATTACCTTTAGTTTTATAGAATGGCTTGAGGCAACTTCACGGAACCACGGTGCCTAGACAACAACAGTATTTTTCACTCTAAAGGAGAAGCCCTCTGGGACCCAGTGCTGGGAGATGATGTGATTAGCGAGTCCTGCTGTGCAGAAGCACAGAGAACCACAAGGGACTTTTTCCAGTGGGGGAAAGTCAAAATGCATAACAAGAAACGTAATGTGAAAAGGGAGGGAGCGAGGAACCCAAGGTGTCAACAGAAAGCTGCCTTATTTCTGATCTCTGAGACAAGAAATCGTCTTGGCACTGAAGGAAAGAGAGATGTCTCAGAAAAGGAGAAGGAGGGGGAAGATAAGAAGCTCAGCATCAGCTCAGGCTTTAGGCAGCTCTTCCTCTTCCTCCACAGCACCTTCTGGCCAAGGTTGTGAATGCAGGGAGGAAGGCAAGGAGCAGAGAGTAACTCCTCCACCTGCAGAGAGGACCCATCCCAAACCAGAGAGGCCAAAGGGCCATGCAATTGCCTCCACCAGTACTGTGGAGCTGAAGCAAGGAGCCTCCCGACATAAGCAGGTCAGCCTGGAGCTGGAGGGGCCGAAAGCAAGGTGTTAACCCCTCTGGGTCTCTCTCATCCAACCTGGCCACCCCTCAGACGAGACAAAATGCATCCAGGAATTAACAGTGGGCATTTAATGGCAGCACGGGTGGATTGACACCAGGCAGAGAGGAGTCCTTCCTGCTAGGGCCAGGACAAGCTTGTGCCACCCATCGTCCCCAACCTCTGAGACATTAGAAAAAAATAAATCTCACCCTGTCTCTTGGTTTCTGAGCCTGCTAGGGACACAGCTTCACACCGCTTCCCACACCCGCCTCCCAAAATAGAGGAGCTAGAAATCACACCGCTTCTGCAAACTCCATGTGAAGATTCACGCGGGACGATGTGACCCTGCCGACCCAGGCTGCGCGAGAACCATCGACATCAGGAGCGTCACCCCGAACCTGCAGCGCTGCAAGGGGAGCACCCGAGCTCCCCGCAGCCCCTGTCAGCACCGAGGACACGGGCCAGAAGCCACCACCCCTTCGCATTAAACAGTGCTGAGGCTGCTTCCCTAGTGCATGGCACCCACATGTACCCTCACATCCTTGCCTGGCCTTCCAAGGACCACCCGCTGGTGCACCCATCAGGCACAGCCATGGCAGGGGGTACAAACAAGCCTCTCAACAAAGCAGAGCTCTTTTCAGGTTATCACAGGGCAAGGCACCGCAGACCGCATGCCCGTGAGGCATCTACACAGGCTTACAGACCCCTACAACGCACTTTCATTTCTCCCTGGGGCCATCAGATGCATATTAAAAAGGCACTTTGGACCAAGCCACAGACAGCTCAAGGGTGTTTGCAACTGAAAGCAAAATAACGGAACACCGGAGCAAACCGAAACCCTTCCCAGTGCACCACGTGGGAACACTGGGCTTGAGCTGGGCCACCTGGCCAGCAGCTGAGGAAGCTGGTGGGGATGGTTTGCCCTCATCAATAGCAAATATTAAACTGCATTTCATTCAAATGGCCCCGACAACTATTTCTTTGCTAGGATAAATTCCTCTGCTGAGCCAAGGCTTGGGTATTTCCTGAACCATCCACTGAAATTCAGACCAGGCAGTGGAGAGAGAGAGAAGAGAAGCACCATCACTGCAGTGAGATCCGACACCTCCAATTTCTGTCTCGCACACGCTGGAAATGATTAAGCTGGATTCGGCGTTCATCTGAATGCAGCGAGCGGTCCTGGGGATTTCCCCCTGTGACCGAGTATTAATTAACTCAAAGTTAATAAGCAGTTTTAAGAGCCACTTACTTGAGTCAAAAAAAATGTCAGTTTTTGAGAGATGAGGGAGAATTTTGATTTCTTCTTTGAAAATAGAAATTGTGTAGGAATGGATGCAGGGATGTTACTACTGAAGAGAAGTATCACATTCCTGGGGCAGCAACCAAAACGCTCCAGCACCTTCCAAGCAGGAGCCACAGGATTTGATTTTGGGGTGCGCCGAGAGTCCTCGGCTCCTGCTGAAGCCCACTGACCTCAACTGTACCATCACTTTTGATCAAAAGAGTCAGAGGAGGAGCTGAGGCCCCTCAAGCTCTTCTGACGTGGTTTGTACCTCTCTCAGAGTATTCCCACGGGATGTGCCTGGTCTGGTTTTGCAGGGTGCAGGCGCTAAAGCTCCTCAGCCACCTTGGTCCAGCCTAAGCTGAGTCAGGGCCAGCCACCAGCACTGCAGGCACAGTGGGTCTTGCTGGAGATCACCCTTCGGCAGCAGTACTTGCCTCTTGGCAAGTTATAGCCCTGGAAGAAGTCTCCACTGACTTCACCGGAGTTATTCTGACTTGCTCTCATTTTACAGATGGCAAAACACTACCCATTAAGTCCTCTCCTTCCTCATGCTTTGCACATCAGCCAGGTGATTTAGAAGCATCAGGTGAGGCGGTAGGAAGCTCCGGCTTCTCGATCAGACAGAAAAACGCTTCTTAATCAGACTCCGGCCAAAGGTCCCTCTGAACAAATCAGTAGCTCTAACGATAAAGATGATTTGTCATCTTTGTTCAAAATTAAACGAGCCCCAACAGCTGTAATTTGGAGATGCTATTTAAAGTAATCAGCACCAATTACAATCTTACCAGCTACTTCAAAAATTGGCTCTGCAAACAGACAACTGTGTTGACCCCCGTAACTGAGAGCAAAGGAGGAGAGATGTGCTCCAGCTCTCTTTGTGGCAGGGATCTGGACATTCACCTTCATAGGGTCAAGCCTGAGAGCTTGGCAAACCAAGAAGGGTATGGCTGCAATGGTTAAAAATACTAGGAAGCGGGGGGGAGCCAAAGAACTGGTTGAGAATAACCAGTTGAGAGCAGCAGGCTGGTTCGGGGAGCGTTAGGCAAGCAGAAGGCTCCCAGCCATGGGAAGAGAGAGATTCCTGATCTAGCCTCTCCTTAGGGGAAACGCTGCAGGAGACCAAAGCTGGATCTCAACAAGTTTGTGAAAGGGATGAACAGGAGAGAGCCTGAGGTCACAGGGAGCAGGCTGGGTGGGCTTGGCAGGCCAGCTTCACCCTACAAGAAGTCAAAAAGAAGCTCAAGTTTGAGCTGAGGCATCCTGGGGGTTGAGGACCAGTGTGTCCCTGGGCTCTTCTGCCCACCAGCTAGCATCCCTGTCCCTCCAGGGTGCCAAGAGCAGAGCGTGGAAAAGGAGGGAGATGAAAAGATGGAGCACATCCTGAAGTCCTCACCGAGGGGGAAACATCCCTGCTCGTCTCGACCACTTCTGCGGAACCCCAGAAGGTGTCTCCACCGGCCCGCACTGATGCGGGCTGCCCGGCACGTCCCGGGCGGGCAGCAATGCCACAGCCCAGCGCGCCCTCCCAGTGGGACTCCACAGCAGGTCACCGCAGTGAAAAGCGGGAGAAGGTAAAGCAGCAACGATAACGAAGGCAGAATGAAAAACAAACCAAGGAAAGCTCCAGTTTAATAGACTTCCTAGGGTCGCATCCCAAAATCAATCAGACACACACTGAAGCTCCACCTCGCTGAGTATGCTGGCACCGCCATCCATCCCCTGTCCAGAAGGAACAGGGCTTGTCACACCAGCAGAAATCACAGATTTAAGGCTGAGCGTGGCTTTCACCCTGATTTATAGGGTTGGTGTAAAAGGCTAGTTAACATGGCTGCTGAGTTATTAATTAAAGGTCACTCACAGAGTACAACAGAATTACCCCCTGCTTTACCCAGAGCAAGGCAGATGTACTGCCAGGAAACGTGCTCACAGTCCAACGGCCCCACTGAGCTCCTGGGGACGGGGCGAGGGACGACCGGACAGGGTTGGCCTGGTCCAGGCGACACCGGGGACAGCTGAGGACAAGTGTGGGGTGACGGAAGCAAGCGGGCGAGGGAGAGGGGACAGTTCCCACTGAAGACGAAGCAAGCAAAGCAAGCTCACAGTTGGAAAGGTTTCCTGCAGAGGAGAAAGATGACTCTTCCGAGGGCAGAGCGGCTGAAAAGGCGGCATTGACTGAGTCAGGCGCTCTCGAAAACGCATGGCATGCCAGCTGGCCCAGAAGGACCCTTGGGGTGCCTGACCCCCCAGGGACCCCTGCCTCCCTCCACTACACAAAGCAGACGGTGGGGAATAAATCAATCCTTCTCACACCAGCCCACACCACTAACTCTGCGGTGGGCACCTCACTGGGCTGCCCTGCTCTTCACGGAGCCCCATGAAATCTCCCTGTGAGCTGAAGTCCTCCCCAAGCTGCTCTGCTGTAGAGAGCTAAAGGGTTCCCCTCTCTTCGCCCCTGCCTGCCTCCCTCTCCGAGTCAGGAAATGTAGATCTACGGCGATACCTCCCCAACATCCCAAAGTCCTCACCAGGGCTGTTTGAATACAGGGGCCATACTCTCGTAACCCAATTGCTACTTGTTTGTTGAGTGGGCAAAGACAATCCATCTGCTTCCGCGAGCAGCACGGCAATCTGTCAGAGTTCACGGATCATCTGGACAATGGTCTTAGTCAAATGGTTTAGTTTTAGATAGTCCTGCGAGGAGCAGGGAGTTGGACTCAATAAACCTTATAGGTCCTTTCCAACTTGAGATATTCTATGATTCTATGAACCAACGCTCCTCTGCAGCTACAAGGGCAGTAGGAATGGCAGTTCTTCACACCGCGGCTATTTTCAGGGATGAATCACAGAATCACAGAATCACAAAGGTTGGAAAAGACCTGTAAGATCATCAAGTCCAACCTGGGGGAAAAAAAAAAAAAAAAAAAAACCACAAAAAAAAAAACCCCACAAAAACCCACCATACAACAACAACAAGCCACAACACACCCAACACCACACAGCACCATGTCCATCAAGCTACATCCCACAATGCCACATCTACACGCTCCTTGAATTTCTCCAGGGAGGGTGACTCTACCACCTCCCTGGGCAGCCTATTCCAATGTTTCACTAAACATTCACTAAACATGAAGAGACGGGCCAGCTGATGACAGATGATTTTTTTTTTTTAACAGGGTCATTTAACAGAGTCTATGGCAGCATGGAGTGGCTCCTCACCTACAGCACATGGAGCTGGCGGCTGTGGCCAAAGAAACCATTGGGGACCAAAACGCTGGCTTTGGCCACCTGACTTTGAGAGGAACAGCAAGCATTACTTCTGCTCCACGCTGGGACAATCTCCGGCCTCCTCAGTGATAGAAGAGGAAACCACAGCACCGGCACACGCCGGATAGATCCCACACTTTCTGAAAAAGAAATGCCTGATGATGTCTTGGGAAACGATATCCCTCACTGGTACTCTCCTCGTCTGCCTTAAACCAGCCAGTAAGCACCAAGGGATCTGAAACCCACCCAAAACCCATGCTGTCCACCCACCATCCCGGTATCAGCCTCTCGAGGGGAAAGAGAGAAGGAAGAGCATTAGCTTCACTGTCCAGCCTCACACACGACAAAATCCCTGTTCTCTGGAAGGGTTTTTGCTGCAAATCCCTGTCTCGGCAGCAGCCAGCTCCGGGCTGAAGACGGGACCGGCAGGGAGCTGAGCTCTCCATCACCTGTGTGCTAGGAAGCGCCTTGGACTAGAAGGAATCAGCACAAAAATCCCCAGGGCAGATTTATACCCAAAAACATGTGAAGATTTGACACGTGGATTCAAATCTGGCCTGAGCTCCTACTCCTAAGAGTTTAAAGGTTTCTCAGCTCCCCTGTAAAGACAGGGATGTACCAAAGAGCACAGCAATACTAGAAACGACACTCTTGGGCAGAGCAATGCCAGCGGGTTCAGACAGATTTTCCCTTAAGGAACACTGTTTGATGCACAGCTTGCGTGATGTAGGAAAAGTGTGATGGGTTAGAAACAGCTGGAAAGATTAAGAGAAATGAAGTCTGGAAAATTATGTCACCTTACTCATCATCACCAGATGCAGTGACAGCAGCTCAGCAAATAAACAGGTGCAAATAGCCTATCCTGCCACCCAGGATTCGGTTCCCGAACCGATGCTGTCGCTCTGCCTCAGCCAGGCTACGACAGCAAGCTGTTCCCACAAACCAAACAAAAAAAATCCCCCCCAAAATCAACATTTTGTTGCATAAACAGTAAAGCTCTGCAGAGACGGGGTCTTGAGCAGCAGCCCAGCGGCAATTAAAGCATGAGCCATCCAGGCAGCACAGGCGTAACGGCGTTTATAGGGAGAGGGACGTTGTTTGCAGTGCAAACGTACCTCGGGTTCCCACTGCATGTCTTGGGTAATGAAGACGTTCAGAAAGCAAAGAGAGAAGTCGGCTGCTCCCCAGGTTCCCTAGCTGAACATCGCTGGCTGAGCAAGAAGTCACCTTCCAGCCAGCATTTGCTGGCCAGCTGTAAGACCAGAAGGCAACCCCCGTCCAACCGCAGCCCACTCAGGGCACGGATGGCACATGGATATCTCCCACGCTTCGTCCTGATGGCACAGGACAAAGTCAGGGAGAGAGTCAGCTGCCTGACAGCACCTTGGCGGGGACATGCAGCGCTTTCCACCCAAGCAATAGTTTCTCCTTCACCTCCCCTGCCCTCAATCCACTCCTCCAACACCCTGGGGCTGCTCCCCAGTCTGCCGGGCCAAATGAAAGCTCTTGGGGTCTGTCACCCTCATGCAAAGGAGGAGGCTGAGCCTCAGAAAACCCAAGTGTAACAGTTGAAGTGATTCCCACGCAGCCGTTCTGGGCTCCAACCTCCATTGCGATGGCCCAGGTAAAAGTCCTCCAGGTGCTCAACAGTGAAACCGTTGGGCGAAGCCCCGGGGCAGCAGAAGCTGTCGCAAACCTGCAGCTTCCCAGCAAATGAGCTGGGGAAAAAGCAGTGTCATGCTAGAAGGCGCAAAGGTGGAGGGTACATGGTGAGGGTCACCATGCTGAAGGTGAAGGTAGAGAAGAAAGAAGTTTACAGACATGTTCCAAATAGGAAATCATCACACTCCAAACTTCGTTCTGATAAAGCATCACCGTACCACACCGAGTAGATGGGTTTATGTCTCTAATACAGACTTGGCAACAACATATGCTCACTCACTCCTGGCTCCAAACCCCTCCTTGGCACTCACTGTATTTAACTTTTCATCCTTTCTGGAGGGGAACAGGTCACAAATTTCCCCAAGTCTCCCTTGCTTCAGCTCCCCAGTGCCTCTGTCCACAAGTACAGAGCCTCTCCATAAGCCGCTCACGGCAGCCAGACTGCCACCCCAGAAGTGAAGCCTTCCCGGCACCCAGCCCTTGCTCCAAGAGACTCCGTCTCCAAGAAATAAGAGGCCACTTCTCTGTTACACCGAGCAAACCGCTTCTCAGCTGCTGCCAAACCACACACGGCTGAAGGACACCTTCAGCAGCACATTTCCATCACGACTCAGTCCTCCTTTTCTGAGTTACCCATGGGATTTAAGCAGGAGAAATAGCACCCATGGGACTACCAAAGCCCAAAACGTCCTGCCCCGAGGAGCTGATTGCACTGCGGGGTGAGAAGGGGGTATGCTCTACTGTCACCCATCCCAGACTCCCCAGCATCAGGGGCACGGTGGACGTGTGCATGTCTGATGTATATTCTCACTGCTGATGTTGCTACCTCTCCCCTCCGGTGGCTGACAGAGTACTGCTGTCAGGTTTTTGCCTTGCGCTGTTTTTCACCGTCTACGTTTTCCATTTCTTCCTTGCTATAAAAACAACGAAGCAAAAACCTCATCAAATACAACACAGAATTGATTTGGGTTTTTTTTTATCAGTATACCAAGGCTGAGATCTGGCTCGCAGGGTCCCTGCAGTGCAACCTGCCAGGGGACATGGAAGGAGAGAGGGCAGAGGCATGAGGAATTACTAACACTACAGGAAGATCCACTTGGGAGGAGAAAGGCTGCTGGTTTGTTCAAAACAAATTGCCCAAGAAAATCCTGGATGGAAAGGGAAGAGTCATTTTCTAGATGTTTAGGCCAACAAACTCTTTCCCAAAGAATCTACTGGCAATTCATTACACTGGCTTTGTAGCCAAATGTCTTGTTCCCACTCTCCAGAGATGTCGGATCAACGCACGGAGGGGGCTTGACATGTGCCATGGAAGTGCAGAGCTCCTGCTGATCCATCCTGGCACACGGACCACACGGCGTGTGTTAGCTCTATCCCAGGGAGGGAACATGGCTCGCGTGAAGGGGACAAAGAGGTGATGCAGGAACAGCAACGCTCAAAGGAAATGACAAGGCGTGGACCCTTAATGAAGGATGAAAACTCTAGAGAACAGCTAAGTTTGGGGATGAGCCTTTGTCACAGGTCTCTAAGAAAATCCTTGTATACCCTTTGCATTTAATGTCTTCCTTTTGATGGGAATCCCAAACAAAGCTGAGAAGCTGGGTACTGCCCTTAGAAAGGGGGACAAAGCAGTCTTTCAAGAAACCTTTAAGGTAAGAAAGGTGATGAAATGTTTGAATTTGACTCCAGATCTACTATCTCCTCCTGGGCGATTCTGGAGATCCACTCCAACGCTGCAGAAAACATCTTGGTGCAAAGGCTTAACTCGGCTTTGAGCTATCAAAGGTCCAAGGGGTGAGGAGAGCCTATTCTCAGTTTGTCTCTAACCACGTAGGTCTAGAAGAAGAGTAACCATGAGAGATTTACAGCTCAGCAGTGTCAGAGAAGGGGCATGGGCTGGCATGAGTTGGGCATGTCCAACCACACAGCAACGGTTGGACTGTGTTGCTCATATGATTGCTCTGCTCAAAGTAGCAGCAGTGACTAAAGAGCAAGGAGAAAAAATGGGTTGAACAATTAGAAGAGAAAAAAAAAAAGAGATCTAAGCACACAGCACTTTGTCCAGGCAGAGAAACAACACTTTTCTCTTCTGGCCAAAATAAATATATGTGTCTGATTGACGCTGGGAGTCTCTGATGATCGGCTCCAGCAAGGTTAGATATATGCACGGTTAAATTCTATTGATCTCACCTTCCTGAGACCTGATGTTTGATTCCCTCAACGGCAGACTGAGTTAGTTTGATCTGACAATTTAGAATACCAACAGTGCTTAATGTGGGCCAGGAATAATATCTGACATATTGCCCTTCTGCAGGGCTCTTAATGAGCAATTTGAGGTGTTAATAGCTTGGAGACCATCTTCATTTCCAGCTCTGCCACAGAGGATCACATGGTGTCTGCTGAGGGACCCGGAGAGAGTACATTACTGCTTAATTAATATGCAGAGCAGAGAAGGGAGCTGTCTTAACGTCCACAGTGCTAACGAGCCAGCAAAGGGGCTATGCCAAACCCTGTGGAGCAGAGGCTGCTATCCTGCCAGATGCTCAGGACTCAGCAGAGTCGGGTGACTCTGCACCCACTGGAAGAATGAGCACCTGCAGACTCGGGTCCAGCAAAGCCAATGTAGGTGGAGACGGCGTAATTAAAAGCTGAGAGCTGATTTAGCATTCGCATTTTCAAAAACCTAAAGTGGTTCTAGAAAAAAATAAGAGTAAAGATAAACAGGCAACCGGCCAACAAGTGGCCCCAGAGGAAATTAATTCCACACAGGCTTCACTGTAATGTGTTTGTTTCTCTTATTATAAAATATATGCATTGTTCCATCATCAAAATTAGATTTTCCCTTTAGCTTGTCATTAAACCTTAATCTAATTTACCAGGAGATGACAGGGGCCTCCAAGCAGAGCTTACAGCCCTGCTCCTCTTCCCCTGCCCGCCTCCCTCCACCTGCTTTGCAGACTTTCCTCTGCATTTTAGGGTCTGTTCTTGAAGGTGTCGTGCATCAAGAAGGGCCACACTAAAGACTTCTTGTTACTTGGCAAGAGCCAGCTGTGGACGGGCTACCCCAATGCCCAGGTCTTCTCCCCCCAAGCCCTCCTCATAGCCATAGCTAATTTCCACTTCCCAGTAGGTTGTCTCCTCTGAGACAGATCCCAATGCCCTGAACAAAACTGTTTATTGAGGATCTCCGGTATTTGTAATAGCAGCACTTCAACGCACAATGGGTGATTTTGCTCGGTTTCCTAGGGCATTATGGACAAACCATTTGTGACTGTAATTAAAACTGCCCAGACTAGACTTTTGTACTATGTAGAGAGGCCACAGCAGGAGGAACTGCTAGAAATCTGTTTATAGATGTGCTCCGGCATGACTGCAAGATTGGCTTGGAAACCACAGACCAGGGCGGGGTGGCCCTGCTCCCAGGGGATGTTCAGACAAGTCCTCCCACCAACACCTACAGCTGTACCCGAAGCTGCAGCAGGACCTGCCATTTCGCTGTAAAACACTAAAGAGCTGTTTGGCGAATATGACGTGCAGCTGAGCAGATGAAAACTCACTTCACCAAGGTGGTATTTGCCTCAGGCCACAAAGGTCTGAGAAAGCAGCTTTCCACACCAGATTTCCTTCCCAGGGGAACCAGTACGGGGGCTACGGCAAACCAGCAGCAAGAGACTGGGGCAGCAGCACAGCGTTCTGGTGGCAGTGCCTGTGTAGGTTCTTTGTATGACATGACGACAAGTAGGGTTGGCAGGGAAGGAAGAGAGCTCCCGTTATAGATCTGCTTCTCCAAGAGCCTAAGCATGGCTCTGTAGCTCCAGACACCAAGCAGGATTCTAGGCTACGGGCTATGCGAAAAGTGTTGGTCATGTCTCACGGTCCCAGCTTGGCTGGAGAACGCTGCCTCTTTCCCAGCATCAAACTGGTGGAGATCACCTATTCCCTACGCATTGACCCTGACCACACCTGGTAGGTGTTATTTCCACAAGGGAAAGTTGAAGGCAATTTGTCGGATCCCAGGCAAACAGCTTGGTCTTGGCAAAGTACAAACAGGACACCAGGAAGAAGAGCTTCAAGGAAAGGGCATTGGTGCACGTACCTCATCTGCTTCGCGTGGCTCTCCACCAGGAATGACCAGTGGTACTGGACAAGCAGCGGGCTGCAGTTAGTCATCTCAACATACTGGACAGCTTCAGTGTCGTTCAAGATGCAGCCGAAGTCCAGGGCCGTGGTCTGGATGTGGAGATTCGGGAAGTAGACCTCTCCCCGAATGGTGACCTGTTCCTCATGAGGGTGCTCGAGAAAGTGTATTTTCAGAGCCTTCTCTGCTACCGAGGTGTTCAAATGCTCTTCAAAAGCGGGGTTAAATCTGATGGAGAGGTGAAGCTCCTCCCCGACCTCCAGCTTCATGGGCTGCAAGGAGATGAAGAGTATTAAGCACCAGTGTGATGAAGTCCCAAGGTCTGATGGCATGAAACGTGTAAATATTCAACATGTGACCCCAACGTGGCCTTCTCAGTTCATCCTTCCTTTTCTTTACAGCGTGCACGTGCCCGCAAGCACCACACCGCTCTCATCTGAGACTATCTCAGGCTCATGCCTCTGGGCTCTGCATCAGTACAAGAGGGAAGTAAATATTGTTCTCCTGAATTCTGGACCCACAGAAGCTATACGCTAAATACATAACCAAACCAGCACTCTGGCAAGCCAGGGCCTTTTGCCCTGACTCTAGAGGAACATCTTTTTCCTCACAGCACAAGCGCAACGGCATTGCAGCCTCACCCTTGCAGGTGCTAGTCACTGGCACGGCACAGAAACGGTGGCCGTGCCTACCACAACACGTTTAGCAGAGTCCATACCCAACACCTTCCACCAACAATGGGGCAGGTGCCGGGGAGCAACTGGAGGAGCATCCTCAGCCTTCTGGAAAGCAGGGCTGCCCTTGAAGGGAGCAAGCTGCTTCTTGAGGTTATCTGGATGGCTGCTGGAGAGCTAGGATGGATTCCAGGAGACACCTTTACTACATGGCATGCCCAGACCTAGCTGCACGCTCCGCTCTCCTCATGGCTTAGAGCCAGGACATATTTCCCCAATTCAGATGATATTTTGGTTCCTTCAGCAACTTGTTTTGAATCTAATTTAGTTCGGGCCAGTCTACTGCTGATTCTAAAGAATAAACCTCTCTACCAGAGGACCTCCCAACAGAAACGCACCACCACACTCCTCCCTCTTCAAACCCCACCACCACGAAGGTCCACGGCTGCTCACCTGAACATCTGCGGGGAGGGGCTGCTGGTCGGCATCGCAGATCATGAAGGGTTGCTCTAGGGCCAGGACAACGCTGAGTGGCAGGGAGGAGTTGTTTTTTAAAGAAAGAGGCTTGTGCTGAAGAGCAAGGACATCACCGCGTTGCTACAGAAACAGGAGACAAGGAAAAAAAACAACCTGAAGCGACCACGGACGTCCTTTCCTTTCTGATGCGTTTCAAGTTTTTCAACCCCAGAAGAGCATACACCTCTATCTACTATTTTTATTCACTTCTACCCTTCTAGAAAGGTTTCCTTGAAGTAGATCAGATGCTTTTCATCTTTAGAAACTAGAGCATCCCCCGGGGGACAGGGAAACAGTCTCATGTACAGATGGGGGCATAGGACCCTGAGATGAGGCAGCTGCTTGAACAAGATCAAAAGAGAAAGTGAACCCAGTTCGTTTGTCTCCAGTTTTGTACCCTCTCTTGGGCGGAATGGCACAAGACTTTTCACGCACATACGGTCATTTCTTATAAGCCTATCGGTTCTAGTAGCCTCATAAAAGCAGTGATGCTAGTCAGAGGAGAAAAGCAAGCAGGATTTGGCCTGTAGTGGAGAGCCTGCAGTAGCCTACGGTTAGCTTTGAACATTTCCATGCACATACAGCCAGCGAGAAACCTCAACAGTTCGTTTGCAACGTGTCTCCTGCCGCCCCTGCTACAGTGACGAGGTGTCTGTAGCCTCAAAGCTCAAGCTCAGCCTAAGCTATTTCTTCCTGTTTACGCATTGCTCTGGGCTTCCTGCATGGTTTATATAAACTAGGCAGTGTTTGGGAAACTAGTTCTGGGTGTATTGATATCAAACAGCTGCAGCGTCGTAACGCTCGATAAATCGGAGCGCGTGGCATCAAGCAGACCACAGGCAGACATCAGGGAGAGCTGAAAAGCTTCTAAATAAATCTGAACTGCCTGCTCACAGGATTTCGTGCTTCTCTGGAAGCCTGGGAACCAGAGGAGAGACCTGAAAACACAGAAACTAAATAATGAAATATCTTCTCTTTTTCAGACTCCTCGCGGGAGAGGGAAAGATGATGCAGGAGTCAGGATCCAGAGACTAAAGGGCACCTGCTTCACGTTGGTGTTATCACCGCTGCGGCTGAAGGACGTCTGTGGGTCCTTTGAAGAAAGTGAGGCTTGGGGAAATGCAAAGAGCTAGCATCCATACCAACAGCAGAGAAGGCAGAGAGAGACAAGAGATGACAGTTTTTCCTCATCAGCCTGAGGAGTTGACAGCTAAATCAGTTTTTCTCAGCTCCCCTACAGGATCAGTGTTCAGACTTCACCGTGCCTTGGAGGATCCTTAAAAACCTCCCGTTATACTGAGTACAGAAACTGGTGTCTCTCTACAAGTGGCCACGATCCCCCTCAGCGGAGCAGCTGTAATCTCAGTTTTACTTTGGTGAAGTTAAGAAACAGTCCCATCCCTAAAAATGTCCTCACTTATTTTACAAAGCGCCTCAGGAGGGGTGAGGAGCGGGTTTAGCATCGCTCAGCTGCAGCCCCAGCACACGAGGTGGCTGAGCAAAGCCCACGCTGTTCTCGGGGGTCCCACACATCTCACCCTCTGCCCTGGGCTCAGCAGCTCAATTCTGTCTCCACAACAAAAAAGGCAGAATAGAGCTGCTGAGACTGTCCCCCAGCCCAGAGGAGTGAAATAATGATCTCGGTGTTAATGGCAAAAGCTTTGTCCTGCTTAAATCAATAGTGAAAGCCCCAAGGACTGGGAGAAGATACTTAACTTCCTCCTTTGAACACAAGCGCACACACCCCACGGGCTCTCAGTCATCAGCCAAGCTATTCAATGCCAGCATGCAATCCAAAGACTTACCTTCTCCACCCGGAAAGTGACTTCTCTGGAGGATAGCTGCACAACAGGAACAACAAACTCACAGGTGACATCCACTTGCATGATCTGTGCCCTCCCTGGCTTGCTCCCCACCATGGCATGACACAGCAGCCGCTCCTTCACCACCTGCATGCAAGAGGCACACGTCACTCAGCGGGTGCTAGCAGCGCGTCCAGAAAACACCCTGCAGTTGCTAGCCACCTGACCATGGACATAAAGGATTTTGATAGCCTGGATAAAAACCATGCCATGGGATCTTGGCCATCAGCAGCTATTACTGCCATAAAGTTACAGTCACAGCCCCCTCTCTTCCTATGCTGCATCCTATTTATGCTGCACTCAAATGTCCATAACACTACACCCCAACATCCGCAAAAGGCACTTGAGTCATGTGCTGTCTACAATTGTAATAATCCCTGCCCCAAATAATGATTTGATGTGCCCCATCGCTAAGCATAATGCTTATGGAAGGCTGTAGGAATGGATTAAAAAATACGTAACTATGTTAAGGGAAACAAGTGTAGAAAGGCAAATGCCAGCAAACCCTCCCCTTGGAAGCTTAGTGGAAAGGATCCATGGGAAAAACCCAACTAGCCAGCCTGCCTTCAGGTAAAGAGGGGATCACTCATTCCAAGGCTGTACTGTGCCCTCCTAAAGCTGGTTTTAAAAGCAATCTCCCCAGAAAAGAGATGTCTTGCACTCCACACAAAAACCCTCTGCTGAAGCGGGATGCTCTTGCGTTCAAGACTTTTTCCTGATTTCTCATGGTTTCACTTTCCCAAATTCCTCCCGTCATTTCTCACTCTTCCCTCTGGTACAACACCACAACCCAACTCCTCATTGGAGCCTACACTCTCCAAAATCATCTGCGTTGCACAGGCAGTGCAGGCAGTTGGGCTTCTGGCCAACCTGAAGAGTCTTAAGTTCTCCAGACCCAAGTAAGGTGGAAAGCCCACTCCCAGGGTCTGGGCTTTGACTGCACGAGCCAGGCAGCCACAGCTGAGCTCACAGATGCCCTTTGGCCTTTCCAGGCAAGACACCCTCACCAGTGCCCTGATCACTTTGTTTCCTTTCCAGTACCTTTTTCCCTCTTCAGCAAAACCTTTGGGCTCAGAACTGCACAGGAACAGTCCCACCACAGTCAACTGAGTCAGTAATCAAGTCTTCCTCAAGCTGCTACTGAGGCAACCCTTTAAAACACCTTTCAAAGCACTGCTATCAGCAGGAGCTTAATGGGGATTTATTCCATAGTTGCTTAAACATCTGGAGCCAGGGAATGCACACCAGGGTTAGCTGGCAGTTTCTCTGCAGAGCTGGATTTCCCCTGGAAAGAAGGGTCCAGGGAGAACACCCAGTGACCCTGCTGAAATCCCCCCTCTCAGCTGCCATCCAAGGGTGCTGCAAGACCTGGCTACCCTTGGGACACCGCGGCTGGCTGGGAGACTGGGGTGAGCTGTTATGGAAATATTGACAAAAGTCAAGCTGCCAAGTATAATGATCCCTGGGAACAGGCTCCCCCGTGGAGAATGATCATTAGAGCTGACACACCCTGTTCGTTTTTCTCCTCCAGGACTCGGTGCTAGACAAGCCCTCGGCTTATGTTTGTCTACAGAGGAAAAATGATGCTGCTCCCAGACACTCCCTCCCTTCACAGGTGGTTTGTTTTACTCTTACTCACTGCTTCCCCCAGATATATTACCTTGCATTTTTTAATCTACTTTCTGCCTGTGTTCCTAGTCTAAGTGTAACTTATTTGCCCTGCCCTTCCTTTCTGCCTCAGCACACGACACCTTGTAACCTGCTGTTTGCCCCTGAAGTAGCAATACTTCCTTCAGCCCGCATTTTGGTGTCAGCAAGTTGGGTTTATGGTAGCTATAGAAACACGAAAAAAAGCCTTAGCAACTGATGGTGGCCAGCAAGAAAAGCAACTGGTGCTGCCATGGTAACTTGTGGCATTAAATCAGTTTCTGGAAAGCTCTTGCTCATTTTCGCAGGAAAATGTCAAGGGGCTGCAAAAGAAGTCCCAGTGGACGTGATCTGATGGGAAAGGCTCAGCCCTCATGGGGGACCTCACCTGAGGAGTGCTGGAGAAGCCTTCCAGCGTCATCTCCACGGTCTTGCCCGGCATCAGCTCCACCCTCAGCGGCCGAAGCCTGAACACGGGGCAGGCGGGTTTGGGGCTCTGGGAGGCATCTTTGCCCTTGCTGTTACTGATGGCCGGGAGACGATGACGCAGGCGAAAGGGGGCGAAACCTTCCGTCGTCCAATAGAGCTGATGGGTGCGTCGTCCTTTATTGGTCAACTTGAAGTGGTAACTGCAGGGATCCAGGCTAGAAGAGAAACAGAGATGGAAAATGTCATGGGAGCTGCTATTTCCCAGCGATCACCCAGCTTCAGCACCCTGATGGCGTTATCTGACTGCACACTCAGCAATAAAGGCACCTCCAAAAAGGCTGACCTAGCTCCAAGCTACAGCAAGAGCCAGACCTTGGTTGCCCCGAAGTTTATCACCATCCAGCAGCTGGTCTGGTTGTGCACAGCAAGGAAAAGCTTCATGGAGAACATTGTGGTGGGTTGACCTCGGATGGACTCCAGGTGCCCACCAAGCCACTCTATCACTCCCCTCCTCAGCAGGACAGGGCGGGGAGAAAATCAGATGGAAAAAACCTCGTGGGTCAAGATAAAGGCAGTTTAATACAGCAAAAGCAAAGGCTGTGTGCAGAAGCAAAGGAAAAGAAAAGATTTATTCCTACTTCCCATCAGCAGGTGATGTCCAGCCACTTCCCAAGAAGAAGAGCTTCAGTACGCTTAGCAGTTGCTCCACAAGACAAATGTTGTAGTAACGAATGCCCCCCCTTCCTCCTCCTTTCTCTTAGCTTTTATTGCTGAGCAGGCGTCGTATGGGATGGAACATCCCTTCGGTCAGTCTGGGTCAGCTGTCCTGGCTGTGTCCCCTCCCAAAACCTTGCCCACCCCCAGCCCACTGGTGAGAGGGGAGTGTCGGAAAGACAGCCCGGATGCTGTGCGAGCACTGCTCAGCAGTACCCAGACCACTGCTGACTTATCGACACCTTCCAGCTACCAGTACCAAGCACAGCACTATGAGGGCTGCTGTGGGGAAAAGGAACTCCATCTCAGCCAGACCCAACACAAACATCATCTCAGTTGCTGCAGACAGAGCATCACCAGCCTTTGGGGCTTAATAATCAGAGTATTTTTCCAAGGTGCAGGTCTCGCTGCATCAGACGCTAAGCTGGCCTGGCTGCAAGTGGAGGGAGGAACAGCTTCACTGCCATTTCACCTTCCCCTTGGGAGCTGCTGCCTCAGATGGCTTCCTCCAAAGACGCTACTGGGGAGGCTGCGGGGTATATAGGCTCATCTGGTGATCCGGGCACCGCTTGTCTCGCTGGTGGGATCTCATCCCTTAGAGAGCAGCCAGCCCTCATCGCTCCCGACATATCGCCCTTTGCCTGAACAGTGCAGCTGGTTTTGTGTTTTAGGGAGATAAATGCACTCTGAGAACACGGGATCAACAGAAGTTTCCCCAATACGAACACGGCAGCAAGACCAGCTCTAGCTGCTGAGGGAATGGAATGACAACAAGAGATGAATAACTAGAGCTAGATATAAAACCAAATGAATATTCAATGGAAATTGATTCCTTCAGGTAAAGAAACACTAACCGCCGGCTAGTCTGGAGTAATTCTTTTACCCTCTATAAATCCGAGCATGACCAGGAAATGAAGAGTTCCTGGAACAGTTAGTGTCTTTTTGAAAGGTACAGAATATGTGGCTCACAAAATGCCTGTCTGCCATAAGCAGCTAAATACAAACACAGAAGCAACAGTATAGAACAAACTAGTCTGTGAAACAGACTGTTAAAAAAAATGATGTATACAAGTTTAGTATGACATGGTGTACGTTGTGGAGAGCAACAGATGAAAGCTTGGAGCAGCTCTGGGGAGATGCAGAATCTGTGGCTCTGGGAAAGCCCAACTCATCAGAGATGTTACCGGGGTCCCACCTCAGCTCAGCCGGTGGCAGCTCTGCAGCCGACACCAACGGCAACAGCTCCAAACAGAGCCTGCGGGTGAAGGGCGGCAGAACACGATGACGTGAACCACCCTAACATTGTCCCCCGTGTTGCGTAGCCAATTTGTGGCTGCACGGAGCACAGGACACGCTGGACAAGCACCAACCTCCCTGCAATGTCCCTGCTGATGTGGATGGCTTGTGGATGCATATTTAAGTCCCTAAAAATCTATCCTAAATGCTTATGGTAGGATTAACCTGCTCCAACTAAAATTTTAGGTATTGGAGCACTGTGGACCCTCTTTGCCGCCAGGGAAAGGAACAGGCACCTCGAGAAGGTGATGCCTCTCGCCCCAAAAGGTCTCCAAACACAAGGTGAGCAGCACTTTGCAAAGGCTTATTTTCCTCCCCTGTTTAATAAGGATGTGCCTGGTTTCAGACACGCCTGTTAGGATCGATAAATCCCCTCCTCTGAGCCAAGCTCTTTCAGTTGAAACTCCCAATTTACCCCACCCAACCTCAGCAGATCTCTCCTCCTCTCCCTTTCAGAGCTGGGCCTGCAGCCACCCTCGCTTGCCCGTGCCCCGGGCTGCTGCTGCGATGTTGACGGAGGAGACAGGGAGGAAAGCAGGCAGGAGAAACGACGAAAGAGCGACTACATCTAATAAAGAGCAGCCCGGCAGGGGAGCCAGGGATGACGAGTGAACTGAGGGATGATACAAGGCAAAGACAAATTCTGCTGCTCCTCCAGGACTCCCGGGCAGAGGGGAAATAAAGCAGCACCATTAATTTAGTCGAGGAGTTGCTAACAAGCTACCTCCACGGTTTTCCGCTGTTGCAAGATGATACTCCACAGTGAGTGAAAAAGCAAGCCATGTTATTGCAAAGGGAAATATGTTTATACTCGTAATGCAGCGTTTTCCAGCCGGAGGCTTCGGGGACCTGCTGTTTTCCTCCGTATCTTTATTTGATAAAGTGAGGAAATAAATGTATTATAACTAAGGGCAATTCAGTGACAATTTAGCAACTGGTGTCCAGTTTGGTGGCTTTTGAGGGTATCTAACGTCTTTCAAATGGCCATAAAATGCTTCTAAAAGAATTCTTGTGGCTTCAGTGAAATGGAGCCAGGACCTTGAGCACGGGAGGAGAACTAGCCTGAAGGACCACAGCAAAACTCCTCCTGGCTGAGCCCATGGCAGAAACGGGTGATGAGAGATATCCTACCTGAAGTGGGGTCCCAAGTTGAGCTCCGGACCAAAAGGTTTGTCAGTGACAATCGTGGTGCCGATGCCAACAGCCCGGACGGGGATGACATAAGAACGACTGTTCTCTATGAACAGGTTCACCTCGTCCTTGAATTTCTCTGTGTCATCCAAGTTCGCTATGACGGTCACAGACACTTCGCTCTCAGGGGGGATCACTCCTCTACGGGGTTCAATCCTCCAGCGCGAGCGTTTGCCAGCCTGTAAGACAAGCCAAACACTAATGAGGATGGAAACCATGGACCCTGGTCTCTTGCGGGGCACGGGGAAAGGAAGGACTAAAGATATGAGGGTAAAAAACATAAAGGCTTCATTTCCCTAAATCTAAGCTACAGTGTCTGGAAAGAACAACTATGCAGGAGCTTACACAACCTGTAATTTGCCCTCCTTTAACAGACTCACTTCATTAACCCAGTCTTGCCCAAACCAAGAGATGCTCATCCTCAGGAGAAGGTTACTCCCCCTCTTCTTTTGGTCTCTCTTTCGGAGTGCGCACCAAGGGAAGCTACTTTATCTCTCCTGCCTTCCCAACCACGGTCGCCGGGTTTGCATCAAGGCTCAAGGCCAGAGGAAGCCAGGAATGCTCAAATCCCACCGTGGCAGCGGGATACTGCTGAGAGCCTGAAGAATAACTCTGCAAAACCAGTTGATCAAAACGCCAACACCAAAGTCTTTTTTCCCAAGAGTTTGGCAGTGCTTCTCAACAGCCCCTGAAGGACTGAAGCACTCGGGCCCCACTGATCATCAGCTGCAGCGAAGTGTCCCACTGTCCTTCGCTTTGAAACATTCAGCTGTAAGTGTTTACAGCAGGGCAGTAAAGAAATAAGCCCAAAGAAAGGGCAAGACACGCCCTGTGGGCATGGCCCGGGCTTCCCAAACATTCTCTTCCTCTGGTCTCTCACAGACCTCCCTCTACAGATGGGGCAATAAGGGCGCTGGACCCCCAATTCCATTTAAAACCACGTCCGCAGGGAGCAAGCTTGCAGCAGACAAAGAGAAACGCATGCAATGCTCCCTGGCCAGCCTGAAATGCACTGGGATGTAGATGTACGGCTTCAAAGTGTCCACCACAACATTAGTGGCACACGCACTCCACAGTTCAGTGCTGTGTTCGGGACAACAGGCAGTACTCACCCAAAACACCGCAGTATTGTAAGAGAAAAGGGTTTTTTCTATTTTTTTTTTTTTTTAAATGAAAAGCAATGATGAGTTTGGAGGCCTGACATGATCCCAGTGCCTGATCCAGGTGAAGTCAGCTTGAGTTTCCATCTGTCAGGCTGGCGGCACTGAGCTCTAACAGGACACCAGACAGCCCAAGGGAGAAGAGCATCAGAAAACCAAGCAGCACTTCAAAGTCATGGAAAACATTTTAAATAACCCCCCAAAACAACGTCTACTAACGAGGGTAAGACTAGCGGGAGGCCAGGGAAGCAATAACTTGCTGAGCATTCAGGGTCCCAGCAGCGTGGGTAGGCACCCCAGCTACAGTAACTCCTCAGGCTGACTGCGCCCTGCACGGAGAGCGGGTCAGGGCTGCATGCCTGCATCCCAGGATGGAGCATGCCAAAGGCATCACAATTATTCCAGGCGCTGGCAAAACTAATAAACTCAGTTCCATTTCATTTATCCTCTAGAGCTGCAAGAGAAAGTCTTAAAACAAAGGCAAGATAAGGGTGGAATCACAGACTCACAGAATGAGAGGGGTTGGAAGGGACCTCTGGAGATCACCCAGTCCAACCCCCCCACCAGAGCAGGGTCACCCAGAGCAGGTTGCACAGGAATGCGTCCAGGTGAGCTTTGAATATCTCCAGACTCCGCAACCTCTCTGGGCAGCTTGTTCCAGTGCTCTGCCACCCTCGAAGTAAAGAAGTTCCTCCTCACGTTGAGATGGAACTTCCTATGACCAAGTCTGTGCCCGTTACCTCTCGTCCTGTCACTGGGCACCGCTGAAAAAAGACGCCCCATCCCCCTGGCACCCACCCCTTCAGTATTTGGAAGCATTAATAAGATCCCCCTCAGTCTTCTCTTCTCCACACTAAAAAGACCCAAGTCCCTCAGCCTTTCCTCGTAAGAAAGATGTTCCAGTCCCCTAATCATCATCGTAGCCCTTTGCTGTACCCCCTCCAGCAGCTTCCTGTCCTTGAGTGGAGGAAGGTAGTCGGCACAGGTTAAACCCCGGGGCTCTGCGTCTCCAGGGAGCGCAGGCTAGGCTTTTTTCACTCCTCCTACACCTTCCACATCCATTATTACCTGTAACCTTACTCTCCAGCCTTCTGGTTTGGGACCTCATACTCTGTTAGGGAATATTCTTATATTCCCTTTGAGGTCTGGCTAATTATCATTTTGGTTTCTGCACCCCCCGACACTCCCTGCCTGCGGAGGGGAAGCAGTGCTTGAAAACCAGGCTGAACCTCAGGGTGTCTAGCGAGACTGGAAGATGGCAAACAAAGCAAAAACCTGTCAGCAGAGCTCTACCTGCTTACCCAGAGAGACTACAGTCACTGAAAATCCATCAAATCAGCACCACATTTATTTTCATCTCAAAGGCCAGTGACGCACACAACCCCAGGCAGGTAGACAAGAGAAGACTGACCTCGCTCACCACATAGGATCCCACCAACCCTCTGCTGTTGTCCCTGCATCCCATGCATAGCCTCAGTGGAGCCTCAGAGGCATCCACTGCGCTGCCATCAGCCAAGGGCTACCCAGCCAACACGTTCATGCCAAGCCAGTGGGTGTTAAGTCTTCACTGATGGTAATGTACAACTTTTCCTCTGATTCATGCTGACACAGGGTAGCTCGCTTGAAAAGGAGACCTGATAGCTCTGCTCCAGAGGTGAATCTGCAAGTCGGCTATCTGACAAAGCTCATTTATCAAAGCTTGGCAACAAGCCGGGCAGTAAAGTGTACCCAAGAAACTATTACTGAGGAATAACGATAGGCTGTCTCGATGGAGCCAGACTTTGAATTTCCCAGGGTGACCCAGCGCAGACCCACCAAGCCCTACCAGGCCAACAGCCCACTCCGGAGGAGCGTGATTTGCATCGCGTCCTCATTCCTTCAGTCAGCGTTTGGTGCAGGTCCGAGGAGCAGCACAGTGCATCACTGAACAGGAGACCTGCCGGGACCAAAAGGCTCTGCCGGGCCACATTCACTCAGGTTTCTAGGTCAGCTCCTGCCTACACCCAGCCAGGCTGTGTCCCAGAGACAGGAAATCTCGTGGAGCCATGCTGAAGAACTCCATCACTTTGGAGACCAAGAGCTAACTTCTGATGACACCCCTGCTACTTGCTTCTCCCTGAATGCTCTGGAAAACGATGCAATAGCTGTACGCACTGGATAGACAAAGTCAGTGGCTATTTTTATCCCTGTAGGAGCTTGCACTATCGGACATCAGAGTCCCTGAGTGCTAGGCAAGGGTAGGGATCAATCACTTAATCAAGAAGTTCAATGCTAAGATCATTAGCTTCTCCCAGGACAGATTTCCATTGTGAATAAGAGCTGCCAAAATTTGATGATAACAGACACCAGCGTGCATCTCAGAGACGGATGGATGGATGGAAGGATGGCTGGCTGCCCTAAGGGATGACTGAGGAGCCACCACACTCCGTTCTCTTGAAGCTACTCAAAGCGAGTTAATTAAAGGGGTCTGGTCATTCTGGCCTTGCACAAGTGAAAGAGGAAGCAGAACTCAGTATTAAAAATGCAGCTGTACTTTACCAAGCCATAGCTCTAGGGAGAGAGCGTTCCCACCACGTCAGGCTGACCCATCGCTCCTCGCGGAGGTTGCACATGATGGAGAAATAAAACCCCATCCTACATCAATCGTGCGGAGAGCCTTGTCCCAGGTGTTTTCGCAGTCCTGAGGTGGGGGACCCCACCGTCTTCGTTTCCAAGCTACTCTTTATCCGCACAAACTGCCAGTGGCAGAAAACAGCACAAAAGCACCCCGAGCCCCAGCACGAGGTGGAGATCAGAGCGCGAGGCTGGCTAGGTGCTCCCAACAACAACCAGCCTCCTCCCGGCACCTCAGCACCAGCATCTCCTCGGCAAAAGCATGGGGACCACCTTGGTTTAGCCTCTGCCCCAGCGCACCATCAAAGGGATGCTTTATGAAAGCAAGAGGCAGAGCCTTTAAAGCCAGTAAAAATATAAAAACTAAAGCATGGCACTCACTGCCACTGACAACGCAGCCTGATTTGTCACACTTGGTTCAGCTAATAGCAGACTGGTGAGGGAGCTAACGAAGCCTGTCTCCACCTTTGGCCCCTGCCCACAGCTCACCCCTCCAGACCCCATCTGCCCTCCCCACTGAGCTGGGGAGACCAGTGCCACCGCTCTGCACATCGGGGTTCGTCAGCCAGGACTCGGACACGGCTTGGCCGCCTGCTGCCAAGCACAACATTTAGTAACCAAACTCCTCCTGCTTTTCCTTTGGGAAAAGCACTCCGCTGAGTCACTCTTGCTTGTAGGAACATAATTGCCCTGAAGACTTCTACCCTTCTTTAATTCAGTTGGCCAACGGGTGCAGCGCAATACGACGAGCTTAGTTTCCCTAGACGAGCAGAAGAACAACTTCTTCAATTACTGAAATACAGCAATTTTGAAAGGGCATGAACTCATATAAGATACCTGACATGATAAAAAACCCCTCTTCCCTGTGGCCAGGTTTCAGGCACCTTTTCCAAGGTCTCCTCCAAACCTCTGCTCCCCTAAGAGCCACATGCCCTGGACCTAAGCCTGTGCAACCCTGGCAGGGACACGGCCTTCCACCTTCCTCAGCTTTTCATACAACCGGTCGCCAGCACAAGACCAGACCCTCCTGGCCCTGACCCCTGTTCATGACCAATGGCGTGAGTTTCCAGGCATGGTCCAGCTCTGGCATGACCAAGCTGGGTGGAAATCAGCAAATCGGTGCTGCTGTATTAGCAAAACACAGCCTTTAAAAACTAAACCAATGGTTTAAGTCTAAAGGTGAGCTTTCAGAGCACCACGAGGCTCTGGTGGGACAGCTCTGGAAAGAGTTAAGCCTATGCATCTTATCTTCAAAAGCTCTGCTCACCTTGGAAGAGACCACATATTCAGGACCAATGCTGCCCATACCCTGCAAAGTTAATGTAACACTCCTCTCTAAACAGCATTGCAGGTATCATTTGAAGGGCACGGCACTGCCTGCATCTCGCTACGAGCAAACACTGACAGGCTGCCTAATTATTCGGATGCTCCGGGAAACAAAAAAATAAATTTAATTTACAATAGATTTTAAAACCACCCTCTTGCCAATTCAAGTCTGCTCCGACTTCAGCGAGAGCAGTTGGAGAGAGCTACGAACAATGCTGACAGGCTCTGCGAAGCCTTCCCTCCCGCAGCCTGCACAATTCGCTCAGATAACAAAATCGCGCATCAGCCAGAACAAGAAACAGAATCACTAAAGCAGCATCCCTTTATCGGCACTGGTTTTAAGTTTATCTCCATGTTTTGCTGTCCCTCTGTACAACCATTTCTTTCACAAAGGGAATGTCGTCAAAAGCTTGAGATAATAAGCAATGAAATTAGTAAATGAAACAAATCCTGCACTAAATGAGGAGAGAAGCAAGTATGGGAATGGGAACTGCGTGTTCTCTCCTTGCTTACACCGAGTTTGACCAAGAGCCTTTATATGCTGCCTCAAAATCAGTTGATTTTCTCCACTGAATCCCAGTGAGAAGATAAACAGTTACAGCTTTTTTTTTTTTTAGAAAACAAACAAAACTTGGTCTCTTCTGCAACGTCAGCTCCAGTTGAACCTGACGGCAGCTCATCCCTGGGAAGGTGGAAGGGGATCTGCTCCCCAGGTGCTCTCCTGGGGAGAGACGACAACACATCTGGCTGGACAACCGCTGCTGGAAAAACCAGGTGGCAGTGAGCTCCATCAGGAGCACAGGGCTCTGGATTAGGGAGGTCAAGGATCCCGTCAAAGGAGACTGGACCCCAAAATCAGGAAACAGAGCACCGTCACTAGAAGGGGAAGTCCCAAGAAAGTTTTTTTCTCTCCTCCCTCATTACAAGGCACCAGGAAAACACCGTTTGCCTCCCTGCGGTAGCACATAACACACCCAGCGCGGTGGTTATGCAGGCAGAAGAAAGCTGCCGCTGATGAACAAAAATTGCACCCTAGGCCTTGTCTTTTCCTTCCTGATCTCACAGGTGTGATACGCAGCTGCCTTCTGTGATGCTGAGACATGTCATTCTTGGTAGCCAAATAAAAGATGCCTGAGGAGACAGAGTGACAACAAACAAGTAGGAAATGATCAAAGAAAGATGCTTTTTTCTCTCTGCCTTTCTGCAGGGAAAGCAAACGCTTCCATTAATCAATACAACTCTTTTGCACTTGTCAATATGGCAAAAACCAGACACTTAGGGAAACCGGAAAAGAAGATGACAGCGACAGCAAGGAGGAGAAACGGCCACTTTTTTCAGCAGGTCGCATCAGCCCCCAGCTAAGCTGCAGCAGCTCCTTCATGTTGACCTACTCCTCCAGTCTTTTTTACCACGAAAAAGGCAAATCCTCCCCTTGCGGGATCCAGAGGATGCTCTAACGGGGCTGCCTGGCAGCTGGGAAAGCAATCTGACAAGGAAAAGTACAGACAGACATAAGATTCAGTGGATGAGCAGGGGATGACACGCTGGCCCCAAGGGTCACAGCCCTGCAGCTACCCTGGCAAGCAGGGATAAGCCAACCAAGGACATGGGTATGAAGTCCCTACACTCCACTACAAACCCTAAAAGCCCCATCGCAATGCACTGCTTCGGAGGTTTTTATATTTCCTTCCTTCTAGTGGCAGAGATGCTCACTGCTGTTCCCCACAACTCATCCAACGGAGAGAAGAGGGGTACAGGGAAGCCTGTGCACGATGAGGAGTACTCCAGGTAATTCCTTAAGTCGCTATCCCGGAGTGAAGTTATCCACAAAAAACATCTCTGCTTGCTCAGATAATGCTCTTTTCTCCCATAAAGCAAGAAGAAAGCTCGACTTGACAGGAACAGCAATTTGCACGTGATGGTTAAGGACAGCACCGTGGCCATCTGCATTACAGCATTTCCCTTTTCTGTTCTGAACAAGACACCAGCCTTTTATTTGCCCTGTTGCTGCCCCTTAATCTAATCTCATTCAGTTTGTTGAGCTGCCAGTCAGCGTGCTGTAATGTTGCTGTGAAAATTTCAATCAATAGCTCTTTCTTTCGAGTGGGGAATCGTGATCTAGATGCCTGACTGCAAAGAGCCACGGTTTCGAGATTAGCCATCAAACGGGAGACAGGGAAATCACAGCTCACTGTCCTGCAGCAATCTCCAAGCAGGAAATCAAAGCAGCAGCTTTGCCACCTTAGAGAACACAAGACTTGGGTTCAGGGGCACCTGTGAATGAAGTGAATGAAGGATGCCCAAGTCACCCACCAGCTAGGCTAAGGGACAGCCGGAGCCAGTTCTGCTCTCAGATGTACACGTGCAGGTCACCCTGACACCCGACCACATCCCAAATTTTATCTCCAAAATTATTCAGTCCTCTCTTCTTCCCATCAATAAACTGCCAGGCAGCCTAAGACAGCAGCAAAGGGCAAAACTTCAACCGAGGCAACACAACAGCACCAATGGAGGCAGCTGCTGGGGGCAAGGGAGGAGCTGGAGCACACCTCGCCTGCTGCAGCGCTGCTCCCATCAGGCAGGCTCAGCATCACCGTCTTGAAGAGCCTGATTAGTCCTTGATGAAACGCCTGATCCAGCAGGTTCCCAGCACCTGCCTCCTTGAACACCTCCAGGATAGCAGCAGCTATCCTGAGAAGCCAAGACGCTCACCATGGGGTAACTCCATGCTGGGGAGTCAGCAGAGGGGCTATGGAACAGCAGAGGCCATCTTTACTGCAGGAAAAGAAACCATCCCTGAACCACCTCATATTACCATTCTAGTTAGTGATTAGCACAGTATTTGCAGAGATCGCCGGGAAGCAGGATGGGATTTATTGCCCAGTCCCATAAGTTAGGGCACTGAGGCAATGGAGAGGCAGATATACCCCTGCAAGCCCCCTGGGCTCACTGCAAGCTGCCCAGGGGAGGGAGGGAAGGCATCACACCCCGATGGCAGGACCTAAACGGAGCTCGGCAGGTCAGTCTTGGGTACAAGCATGGAAACCCCATCATTTATACACCAGTACCACCCATCCGAGGTGGCTTGCTCTCTGCAGAGATGGAAAGCAGATTTTCTTTGTGGAGCCAAAGAAAGCTGCCCTGGGAATCCCCCACTTTGAGGTTATGTTGATGCTCCTGGGCACAGAAACTGGAGCGAACAAGCTGCAAAAGCAGCAAGAGGGAAATTCAGCCTGGGTTAACCAGCCCCAGAACTTCAACCCACCTAGCACAGAGAAGCACAAACCCCCTCCAAACCCTGTTTTCCTGCCTCGATCCCCCCTCCAGTGGGGAGCACATCCCACCCAGCCTCAGCACCCGAGCCCTTCCCGCCTGCATCAGCCCCGCTCCCCCTGCCAGGGAAGCAGCCAAGCTCTCCTCCTGCTATGCAGCTTGTCACACTAGGCAGCCTCCATGAATTAAATAACCTTCTTCTGCAGCTAGTCTCCAGAGATGCTCTGCAACGCTACGGAGTCCACAGACTCCGTCGCTACACCACCCTTACAAGCATATCTTTGGGCAACAACCCAGCTGGGGTGACCCCCAGTAGGGGTGAAACTCACCTCACCACGAGCAGTTGGAGGACAGACCTCACACCCTAGTCTCTATCGTCAGCTGGAGGTTGAGGCAAAGCAGATGCAGAGGGAACAGGGAAACCACAGGGAAACCCATGCTCTTTCAGGAGCAAAGGGCCACAGGGTTCCCTTCATCGCCTAGAGCTCCAAAAGCATGACTCTCAGAGCTAAATACCTTCCACAAAACAAAGGGACAACTTGTAAAAGTGATCCAGACTCATTTCTGCTCAAACATCTACGCAAACTTTCTATTTTACTGAGGGATTCCCCAGAGAAAACTGCCCCCAGAGCCAGGCTCCTCTTGCCACGTTGTGATGGAATATCTCCCTTTCTCCCTCAGGGAGCGATATGGAAATGTTGCATAGAAAGGTCAAGTCACAGGCTGCTATGAACCATTTTTGCTGGAAAAGAGCCCCACAGATACTTACCATCTCTGCCCAGAAGGATGCAGGGATGACAGTCTGATTGCAGAGGCGGAGAGTTTGGGAAGCATCTTGTAAAACTTGGATACGGCCAAAATTTATTTTACTCGGGTGCACGGAGACAACTGGTCCTTCTCCAACGCTCACTAAATGGATCTTCTGCTCCAGGAAGCAGGTAGGAAAGATCAAGAAGAACAGGGAAAGTTTAAAAAGATTAGACAGCTCTAAGGGCACTCCTAGACTGAGGGATAATTAGGGTGGTTTGAAATTTCCAGTGTGGTAAGACTGAAACAGAAGGCCTGGAGCACGTGTGGGATCTGGAGCCATCCCATCTGAAAGCCACAAGCTCCCAGTATCAGGGGGTAAAGAAACCCAGTTTCCCACACTTGCTTTTTCACACCTCCTCCACACTGTTAGCTCTCTTCCCTGTACCCTGTGCCTGCTCCCACCCCTTTTCCTGCTCAGTCTTGCCCCAAAGCACCCTCCCTGACTTCTGCTGCTGCACAGCCCCACTTGGAGACTAACTTCGTTAACACTCCCAAAGCGACACCTGTGACAACCAGCACAAGTCAGAAGCAAAGCAGGCTCTTCAGAGTACAGATCATGCAAGTTACTTGCCTCTGATTTGTGCTTGTGTGTATTCCTGGTATTATATGAATAACAGACAGAAATTCTAGTGGGGGGAAACCCTTCTTTTGAAGGGAAGCATGCCTTATATTTACGAGCAACTCTTTTGTCAAACTTCACATTTCCCTGCAAAGCCTGCGTTGCCTGGCCTTCCCGTTGACTGCTTTACATTGCACACCCACAACGGCCTGGGTTGAGAGGTTCAGTGGCACCCAGGGGATTTAGCAGCATCATTTCCATTCCTTTTAATGGAAGTTTAAATCCTGCAACTACTTTCAACATGTCAGCCTTCCTTTCTGTTACAGAAAGCTTCAGGTTCCCAGCAATCCTCTGACAACCTCCTTCATGCTCAGACGGATGACAAGACATTTTAAAACAGCTGCTTCAAAAGTTAGTATCATTTTCATTTAAAGTGTAACTAAATTTCACCTAGATTTCAGCTAGATGAAGCCAGGACACTACATACAATGTTCTCTCGACTACATTTTGTTGTCGCTGCTGCTGTTGTGTATGCAGATGGTGTGGAGACTCA